>NC_047511.1:33508159-33808159 GCF_902827115.2 Pseudochaenichthys georgianus
ATGGGGATGATACGAATGATACAAAGAGCAGCGGTAAGGATTTAATGGCAGCACATCTGCTCACCTCAAAATGAGAGCGAACCCTAATCTCACACCTGCTGTTAGCTTTCGCTCAAGTGCACCGCGGATAAATCTCACAGACTGGCACACAAATGCAAGCGTGCAGACACACACCCGCACCCAGACTGTCAGTGGGAATCCAAACGTCTGGGGCCAAACATCTGGAACTAATGCTCAAGGAAATGCTCAATTTCCTTCTGAGGAGGGACTCAATTTGGACGACACTTTAGAGGGGGGGGATAGTCACCTCTTCTTCAGAGGAGCATCGCCCCAAAGCTGAAGTATAGCTGTCCTGTTTATCAGGACTAAAATGATCATGTTTCCAAAGAAATCCTGTTAACACTGTGTAATCTTTCTCAGATTGACAGACTTGAAGACTGGTCTCAGTGGCAGTTTGAGGATTACCCAGATCGAGTTTATAGACACCACACTTACTGGTTGCTATGTTTCGGCGAGGGCTGGGGATTACAGATTCAGAGAGGAAACCTATAAAAAAAAAAGATGAGAGAATGAAGTAAAACAACCGAAAGCGAGCGATCAATATCACACAAGCAACATGTACCATCCATTTGTAGACAACACACTCGGGGCAGCAGTCTCACAGTTGTTATTTACTTGTACTTCTACATTCGCTCCTCTTGTTTTTTCAAAGTCGGTTCCTTTGATGTTTGGATTTTATTTTGCTTTTTTTTCCATAACCTTTTCACATATGACACTCCGTTAGACGTTAGTACATGCATAATCGCTGCTAGAGACGCCCGCTGCGTGACACTCCTCTTCAAGGCATTACCAATCATTATGTATACGTTTGGAATTATTAAGATATCTCACTGGTTTGTTCCTTTTGTTGTTTTCTATTAAGAAGTGGATTCTTAAGCACTCGGGACATCTTAAAGGATTACCCAAAGCACACCGGGAGATTAGTTCAAAAAGACTTGTTGTTTATTTGTGCCTGTGTAAGAAGTTTGTGCTGTAGCTGGAGTTTCACTTTTCACTCTCCAGCTTTGCCAACTTGTCTTTCTGTCTAGCTTTCTGTTGTCCATTTTCCCCTCCCAGAGGGACAACAGTCTCTATCATGTCCGAGTCTAAGGTTGACACAAAATGAAAAAAAAAAAAAAAGTTGGTCTGCCAGCACTGCTGAAAATTGCATTTTAGGTTAAGTCATTATAGGTAAAACGCTGCAGATAAATTACTTCTTCCTCATCCACTTACACAGCATTCATCAGAGAGCAGAATACATTAAAGCTAATTGAGCATTTTTGCCATTTGGGCTGTATTAATTGAAAAGCCATCACTGCCAGCCATGCACCAAATGACCACATTAACTGTCAACATTATGTTTGACATCCTACTAGATGAAGTAGTGCTTGGGAAGCTCTCAGAGGGCTCTTAGAAGAACCAGACAAGAAATAGAAAGAGAGAGGAGCCTTGCGAGGTTTGTGTGTAGGTGGTCGGGCCTAAAGTCAAAGAACAAATTGCCATCTCTTTGCGTCACTGCTGCTAATCAGTCACTGATGGATTGATTTGCGGTGTCATCCAGGATTTGTGTCTGCTGAGATGAAACGGTACAAACTTTTCACGGAAACGAAAAAGGAAAAGAGAAAAATGAGCCCTGCAGTCTATTTAGAGACGAGCACTTACAAGTTGTTTTCTCCATTTGCACCTCATTTCTGTTCCGTTGCTCATATCATGTCATATCTTCCGCCTGCAAGATATTTTCACCCTTGTTGCTCCTTGAGTCTCACCCTCTGTTTGACTCTCTGAGCCTGTGTTCACAGCAGGAAGCCTCTGGAATAAAATGCAGAATCCTTTCTCCTTTGGTACTCCCTGCACAGCACTCAGTCAGGCTCAGCGCTGTGTTGCTTGTGAGATGACAACAGTGCTTAATTTTAACATAAAAGGTATATGCTAGATCCCTCTAGATATTCTTTGACTTGCATATTTGCTCAAGGATCATGTGGTATTTTCTATGTACAGGCAAAAGATAGCTGAAGCATTACATTTAAAATTGCTTAGCTTTTTGAAATGCTTATAAAAACAATCCAGATGAATAAGCACTCGAACCCATTTTACTGACATAGACAAGCAAATAGGGCTTTCTGAACAAAATGCAAATACGGACCCGTCAATCATACTAAATACAACAGCTACAAACATAATGTGATGATCTTTCTTTTTTTTAAACAAAACATTATGCATAAATAACTTAGAAATTATCATCATTTATTTCATAATAGATCGTGAGGTTGTCTTGTATTCATATTGCTGCACATGGTGCCCTGCGTGACTCTATCCCTGATGTGCAAAATAATGTGTCCTTAATCGCACCGTGAGGACATTCCTGAAGCTGCCAAATGTCTCAAAGGATTCTTTTATCTGAATATGCCTCGGGGACATGAGCCTCTGATGAGACTTTGTCTACTGAACCTCATTTGCATGTTGGCTTCACCGGCAATGGTGAATGGTCACTGCTAGAGAGATAGACGGTGCTAACATGGGAAACCATAGTGCAGGGTGCACAGTGGAGTTGTGTTATAATACATTATCATTAATTATCAGTGGGTAAGTGAAGGGCTGGGATAAAATCATGGCCAACATACTCAACCAAAGGAACGTCTCCCAAGAGGAAACTCGAGTGAATGTCTACATTTGAACTATTTCATGCCTATTAAAGTCCGGTACCCGTCGTGTTTCTGTGTGTTACTGCATACCTTTAACATAAAGAAATAAAATAATTGATTATGTATTTTGAATCTTGTCGTTCGTTTTTTCAATAGATCAAATGACTATGTGTTATGTAAATGTGAATCATGATACTTGTCCGATAAATGCATGGTACTAATTGGCACCCAGGGAATCAAAGCTTTTATGATTTTTAATGTTTAGGTTGCTATGGATCATGGCTGTGCACGCGTATCATGAATCGTGGCTGTGCTTCTTGCCCTGGATCTGTATATTATTATTTTAAAGGTGTTATTGCGAGTATCTTTCTGCGGGTTTCTCTATCAACCAAAGGCAAATGTTGGCAGTGCACATTAAACTTTGGCTCATTGGGGAATGCTTAGTTTGATCTCTATAAATCATAATCAGTCAAGTCCTGTTTCTATTTTTTCTCAACTACAGTAATAACAGTTGAGCATTCGGCAACTACGGTTTCCAAAACACCTTGATGACTCAACTTCAAATGTCAAGACATATTTTTTGAATGGATAATCCAAATCCAT
Source organism: Pseudochaenichthys georgianus (assembly GCF_902827115.2). Taxonomy (NCBI): domain Eukaryota; kingdom Metazoa; phylum Chordata; class Actinopteri; order Perciformes; family Channichthyidae; genus Pseudochaenichthys; species Pseudochaenichthys georgianus. The sequence continues at coordinate 33,511,444 of NC_047511.1, forward strand.
GACAGATGATCAGTTACACAGATCAAAATCCCTGTCTTTAGAGATTAATGTTACATTCATGCATGATTGTACGTACAGTATACTTTCATGCCACATTAATCCCTGGAATAGAAAACATGAAGATGCCATCATGGACTAAGTAACCTGCTAAAACCTTCTGAAACACAGAGGTCCAAAGACAATTTTATAACAGCCAGATTGTAATCCTATTACATCAGGCACTCTGCTCAGACAATGAAATCATCTGCTGAAACTGGAGGGAGGCCAAGTTTACATAAATAAATTAGGAAACAGATTCACTTCCACCAGTGATTGTACCTGGATTCCCTAAACAGAAAAACAGTATAATTTCACTGATAAGGGCCTCTAAATAAATTGCACTCAAATTGTATTTAACTAAAAGGCTTATTCGTATTTTGCCCGTAACAAAAATGTGAGATGCATTTGGCGTTGTATGCATATCATTTATTCCTTCAAAGTAAATACAGGCAAAGAGATCAAATACTGTTTAAACTCTAGGATTAATCTGTTTTTTGAGCGTAATTATTTCAACATTCTCATTGGTGAGAACTTTTCACACATAAATATAGTAATAGCCAATAGTAGGAGCACAAAGTAATGGAAACATCGCTTAAATTAATAGCTTAATTGAACTAATAATCAGTTTGAAAAGTTAGGTGAAAGATTAACGGTTTAAAACAACTTAAAGTTAAAGATGTAAGATAGGGTTTTAATAGTTAGCTAAAATAAGTTATTGATAAATAGCAATAAGTAGCTTAGTAACATTTATGGCTAAAGTTAGCTTAGTCATAAAGAGACAATGGAAGTATTTAGTGGATGGATTTAATAGCAATAGTTAGCTAATTAATAGACAAATAGCTATTAGCAAGCAATGGATAAACAGTCAAAGTACTGTAGATGGATTAAAGAAAAGGGATACAAGTTGAAGTAAGTGGTCAATTGGGTGGTTTGAATAATGAGCTATCTTGAATGGCAGTTCAACACTAGAAAAAATATATATTTAAACCACATTGACATTTATGAAATCAGCAGTGTTATATAACATTCAGTTTCAAATCAATTCAAATTAGCAGGATGCCTGGTGCCAGTAGACAGGTCCTTTAATTAATCTGACAGGGATGTAGCGATAGCCTATGTGAGAAAAGAAAGACCCATGTTAATGGCATGTATTAATGCGTGAACACACTTGCAAAGTATCAAAGAGGGAGTACATAGCAATGTGTGAAAGAGTTAATGAGCTTGAGCTTCAAGGTAGCAGCTTGTTACGACAGGCGAGAGTGGATGGATGGGGCTGTTTGATCACTTGTTATCCAGGTGCGCTGCTTCAAGGTTGCTCTGTTGGCATTGCATCTTGGCTAATATTAGTAAAGTCAATACCAAAGTATTTTCACATCCACATTCATTAGGCTCGGCAAGGACTCTTCCCCACTGCTCCAGTCGCTTAAGTTAGACTATAAAAAAAACTGGGACTTTATTACAACCACATTCGCTCAGTCTGATCTTTGTTCAAAGTCCTTGGCTCTGGAATGAAAATAAACGTTACTCTTTTTGTTTTGTTGCGACTGAATTTGTTTTCAACCAAAGAGTTGCTCAAACCAAGACCCCTTGTTGTTAAATACCAACCATGTTCAATATGTGCAATATATATATTCCGTGAATAAATGGGCCAAGCCTGCGAGCTAGTTCAGGCAGTCAACTCGAGCACTTATGCTGCATTCATACCAACCAAACAGAGTCTCCTTAATAAGCCGCTCTATTTAACCTGCCAGATCTCTCTCATTGCTGCAGCTACCTCTACGTCGCTGCTGCTTGCCCTGCCCCACCACCACCCCAGCTTCCACCTGTAGGCTCGGGGATTAGTTATTTAATCATCACTCATCGTGCTATGTATATCTGTGGAGTGATGCGGCCCGAGCCTAGACGCCAAACTCAACTATATGCTGCTTCTAATAAACATGTTAAAGAAACACGTGAGTTGTCTGACTGAACTGTGCAATATGGCTGCGACATCTTCAGAACTGTTACAGGCTGTGTATTTTGTAAATTGTGTAATTCTTTAAAAAAAAAACATTTTCTATCTTTAATAATTTTTTATGCATACTTCTTGTTAAACATTAAGCTGTCTTTGGCTCTTTTCTGCTGTGACAAAATGTAAATGTCCCCTCTGTGGAACGAATAAAGGTATTCTGATTCTGTGCGAGGCAGTCGGTGTGCACGTGTGTCAGGGATAAATAGGTGTGCGATGTTAGCCTTTGTGTTCTAATATCAGGTCAGTTCCATCTGCCCTAATAAGATGAATATTGTGGCAATATGTCATTATCCTTGCAGAAATTATATGATGAATGAATTAAAAAAGGGGAATTGAAATGAGGACTTCACTGCCCCTTTGAGAATTCCCATTAGTGGCCAAGAAAATGAAAGATCTTTCATCAAAGCCTGAGATGACAGCACTGTATCATTCACTTTGAGCAGCTGTATCTGTACAGTATAGTTCTACAATATAATACTTGAGTTTTCTCCCTCTTTTTAATCTGAAGAAAATCACACCTTCCCTATTCCTCTGAGATAGTTTTCCTGATTTGAAAAGTGGATTTCAGCTTGAGCGTAAACATTGTTATAACGGAAGCACTTCTTTTTGTTCTCTGTTCTGCAACACACAAAATATATCAAATGTGAAGTAATGATCCCAAGTGTATTACATTTTAATGGTGTTATTTAAGCATACGAGTACAATTAGTTCATCAGCAGAAAGAGGAGATCATTTCCAATGGCTCAGCTCCATTTAATAGCAGTCCCAGGGATGCTGGCACACAGCAGAACAAGACCCTGTTCAAGAGGACCGCAACAGTGGATGACATTTAGAACCATAAACAGCTACTTTAAGTTGTGATTGTGTAGGCAATTTACCTGAAGAGCCGCTGCACTCACTACAAATTGGTGTGAGAACACTTAAACGAAGGAGTGTGATTGACTAATTTATTCATGGGGAATATGTTAACATGCCATGCTAAATCACCCTTACATTTAATCTATATTTAACAGCAGGATTCACAATAACAGCAGGCATTTCTACCAACAAGCTGACGTTGGATGCTGATGCTTAATTTATATCCTGTAATGTAATATTATTAAAGAAAAAAAGGTAAATTGGTAGAGGTCACATGATGTATAGCTCAGTGAAACCTATCCCATGGCATCAATTTCTCATTGACAGTGTCACGGTTGCGGGGCCACCCATAATGATATCCGATGGGTCAGCTTGAAATTGGACAGGTGAGACGGTATGTCATCTTGACATAAGGACAATGGGAGCAGCATGAACGTTGATAGCCAGAACAAATTGATTTAGGGGCATTTTGCCTGAACATCCTTACATATTTCCACTGAAGGGATATTTCAGAAAGAATTGATTTTTGTAAAAACAAGCTTCAAGGGATTAAATATCATCTACGTTTTTTGTGTCTCAGATACTATTATGGGAGAAATATTTGGTAAAAATGTTCACATAGAAGAACCTTGGTGTTTAAATATAATACTGTACAAGAGTAATACTACATGTAATAAAGTGAGGCTGTTCTTAAGAAAAAAAGGAGCCAACCTCTAACGGTGAGAAGCATGACAAAGCCTCACTCACTTTGAAAACAGTCATACACATTCCTGAGAGAGATTGCCGTCAATATCTGCGTTGCCATGGCTGCATAGCATCTCTGGTATTTATTTTCCTTCATTGCTTTGAAAAACGGCAAGACAGAAGATACTAATCATACTCAGTTACTTTATTACCGTGAAGAATCATGCAGTCTTTGCTGCTGCTGCCTTGTTCTTGTCACTCTTTAAAATGATTAATGATTTTGTGATGTGTTAAATAAATTACCTTGAGCGCTGCAAGACAGGAGAGTTCAGATCTGTAGGTAGGAGCTGATAAAGGTGTCCTTGAGATATTTCATGCAAGAAAGATTCACAGTGAGTGGACTAAAAAAAGAAGGGTAGCTCTGTTCTGTGATGCTGAAAATGCTGCCCATGATTTGCCTGCAGTATATTGTTGGCCACGTCTACAAAATATGTATTTTAATAACTATAACACTCTTACTCTTACTCACACTTTATGAGACCCATATCTCCCTTATGAGCATGCAGACATGTGTGATTTTAATAGAGGGGAGAATTCAAGTCAGCCATTGTAGAGATAACAAGCTTGGTTCCAAATGGAAACCCCCAGGTATTAATAATCATTTCACTAATGAATGCATTTCTGATCTCAATCACTGGTTTTAAGTCAAACCAGCAGGGTTTTCATTTTATAAATGATGGTCCCATTAAGAGATAAAATAGACAATTGACAAGTCGTTATCTGCTTAGTGTCTTCACTTGCATAATGTTTATAGCAAACATATCTGTTTTATAGTCCCAATGCACTTTTTTATTACGATATACCGTTTTTTTATCCAGTACAGTATTCCACTTAACATTTCATTTACACTGATTTACATTTACACTATTTTATTTCTTTATTTATTTTAACAATACCCATTTCAAACCGGAGAGACGTGATGTAAGGAATACATATTTATTGTTACACGTCATATAAATGAAATGATTGCCATGATAATACAAAAGGAGAATGGAATGGTGTTTGGCGATTAGGCCCCGGTTTGCAGGATAATCATTCAGGAGGGAAAGAACCGCTCCGATGAAATCCCCGGGGTCTAGACACGGGTGATGGTGATGAGTAGGTAGGACCGGTCTGAAGAGGGAAGTTAAGCTTTGTCCTGGAGGAGACGGGAGGCGAGAGGGGTGGAGGCGGGTTGCGTGTGGTCACCTGAAATGACAACTGACAGGGAGGAAGAGCAGGTATTTAAGGAATTTAGTCTGTGCAAGCAATTGGCTGCTGAGGGGCGACGCCCTCGTATTTAATGAGGGGGGAAGGAAGCAATAGAGTGACGTGTAAGTGACTCGTGTTAGGTCTTCCTTATTGAACTTGCGCTAAAGCTTTCATATGTCCCATTGTTTGGAGGTCCTTGGGATTTTTCATTGCAAACATATGACAATAACACCTTTGAATTGTCCATGGTTATGTCTGGTTTGGTTGCTTTTTGTGTTCTCATCCTAGAACATAAAACCAGTAAGTTTACAATGTGAGAAAAATAATCATCAACAAAACATCTGTTGGTTGTACTTATAAACAGAGATTCCAGGTACATTTTGGAACTCGCTTTAACTTTCCTTGTTTCTGAAGCTTCTTCGATATTTTGTGCTCTTTCCTATAGTTAGTTCAGTTATATATGTTTTTAAAACGTTACGTCGCTTCACACTAAAGCATATTTAAGACAAGTCTCCATTCGCTCTGTGATGAAACAAACAACCTTAAAAGAAAATTATTTAAATAATAAAATATTTGGTAATATAAGGCTTCTCAGATCCTCTATAGGCGCATTCACACTGCGGTACTTTTCCCACAAAGGTTCATGCGAACAGATCGCGTTCACACTGGAAAAAGTCCCGGGGGTGGATTACGGCCCGTCCACACTACAGCGTCGACAACTCCAATCTGCCCATTCACTTTGAATGGGGTGACGTCACGTTGCCTCGCTTTTTTCGCCGAACTGAATTGTGGGTAGCATAGCGGTCCGTCTCCGCCGGAGACGCCGGAGTAGCCAGCGCCAGCCAATCAAATCCCGTTTCGGAAAATAGCAAATCGCTGTAGCAAATCACCCGGTTTTGTATGACCAGACCCTCTTCACCTACCGGGATACAACCGGAGGAACCAGGCATGGAGGGAGGTGGCAGAGACAGTGGGTGAAACTGGTAGGTTTTCGCCTGTTTGGGGAGTTTATATATATATTGCTCCCATAAAATCCCCGGGGTTTTTTGCTTCGTATGTCGGGGGCGGGAGATTCATGTGATTGGTTGTTGGTCGTGTTGCTTGAATAAAATCCCCAAGCTACAGACACGCCCAGCTCCAAGCTTTTTTTGAAGCTGTAGTGTGGACGCTCCGTTAGGCAAATGAAGCCGCTGACGTCACTTCTTCTTCTTCTGCTTTGGGTTTACTGGCAGGCCGCAAACCACTTCACGGCGTATACTGCCGCCCAAAGTCCCCGGCCGGAAGTCCCCGGAGTTGGGGACTGGCTTCAGTAGAAGCTGCTGGGACTCCTCATCTCCACCGCTCCCAAGTTTTATTTTGTGTTGCCATAAGTTAGTCTCTCTGCGTTTCTGCGCTGGGCTAATGCTAATGCTAATAATGCCAATGCGAGGATAATAAAATGGTGGCTTCACAAAACTTTTTGGGAGTTTTACGGGGCGTGGTTTTCAATCCGCCCAGCCAATCAGAAATATAGCTCTTTTCTCACAAAAGAGCCGCTCGAAAGTCCCTGCTCTCTAGCAGGGACTTTCGAGGGGGTAAAAGGTTCGCATTAACTAATTTAGTACCGGCTCTTTTTTGTGTGAACGCGATCATGAACTAAGTTCGCATGAACCTTTGTGGGAAAAGTACCGCAGTGTGAATGCGCCTTATGTGGGGATTAAAACTGTACAAAATAGTGTTTAAGGATGTGTGCATTTCCTTTTTGGATGTTAAGGCGTTAATGCTTCAGACTTAGCAAACCTTTTGAACAGCTTGAAACCTGATAAAAATGTCTATAGTTGTCTAACTTTAATGTCTATACTTAAAGTTGAAAACTTTCGAAGGCAGTTTGATATGTGACTCTGTCACGACCCAAAGCTACAGTTTCAAGTTATTTTTGTGGTATAAAAACACCCTCACACTCATACGCACATGCACAGATACACAAACAAGCTCAAGTAAACAGGCTCAGTAAACCAAACACTTTTCCAAGGGAAGGAAGCCATGAATACACATAGACAACTGACATGTTTCTCTCTGTGGATACTTAATGTGATGAAATCGGTCCAAACGCACCGTCAGACTTCATTCTATACTAAAGTGTTTACAATGTCAGCACCATGGATAGGGGAAGTTGGGGTATATTCAAGTGATTGGATCCCTGCAAAGAGGCTGAAATGGACATTTATTGCATACTTTTAGAGGTGGGTGTCATTTACGCTCCAATGATCTCTGTGTCCTCTCGCTTAAGGTCAATAAGCTGCTGGTCAGTTTCGTGTCTCTTCACAAGTCTATTAAAGGTCCCCTCCTACTGTTTTTCATCAATATATAATAGGTCTCAGATATATACAAAACATGTCTCTGAAGTGTTTGGCTCGATATACCAAACAGATCATGCATTATAGCATCCCATAATCCCCTCTGTTTCAGCCCTGTTCCAAAAGTGCTGATTCTCTGTCTGTTACTTTAGATGAAAATAAGGAGCCACTCCCCACGCCCCTCTGAGAGATATTTGGTTAAAAATAACACAATGGTGCTCTAGGAGGAGATCCAGGTGATAAGGGGGGGGGTTACCTTGGTTGGTGATTGGCTAATGGTTACACAAGCCAAAACATCGCTATGACATCATCAAATGGCCAAAATATGATCAGCTCATTTTCAGACAGGTTTTTTATATAAATGGGTCAGGACAAAAAGAGAGCGAATCTTTTTTCCTGAAACTTTCAGAATCTCTTTCCACAGAGTTTCACATGTTTATGTATAAAATATGTGAAAAAGTGGATTTTGCATAATAGGTCCCCTTTAAGTCTTCAAGAGTCTGCTGTGTTTCTTTCACACTCTTATCTGCCTCTTTTTTTTTTTTTGATGTTTTGGTTTAGTGGAAACAACACAAAATGATGAAGTTAGTAAATGTAGGCCCAGCTGGTATAAACATCTTTCATATGAGATCCGATCACTTTAGGTATATACAAAAGATGCTTTGAGGAGGCAAAGAGATCCGATTGCTCAAAACCACCTTCAGAGTGGGTCGCGATTTACCATCTTTTTTTCAGAGTATACGGAGAAGCACCTTTAATGTGGCTGAAGATTGGATTCGCAATAACCCATGACTCTTTGGCTTTTGGCCATCTCTTTTGAAAGTATTTTTCATGTCACAGAAACTATAGAGAGTAATTCTCTTGTCTTTGATGGTATAATCACACTGATGGTAATTTAGGGTGGTGTTCTACAGATTTGACACCCGCCCGAATGCTCTTAGCCCCAGCTTATGGGAGGTCTTTGCACTTATGTTGCCAGGAAAACGAGATGGTCTCGGTTCTTGGGAACTGTCAATAGACAATGTTCACAGATTTTAGAGTTTATAAAAATTATCAGAAAAACCATACATATTACACAATAGCCTAATGCCGCCGAGCGGAGAAATCCTGGTAAACATTGTGGCTCTTTTTTCATTAGTCATCACATATTTCCATAATAATTTATTTTGTATGTGAGTCAGAACTAAAGTGTATACATACACACAACAAACCAATACCAGAACTACTTTTCAATATGTGTTTTATATGCAAACCAAAACGATGTTCATGTTTATTTACATAGAGCGGGGAAGTGAGATTCGATCAAGTGCCAATTAAGCAACGTGGAGCACAAAAGATGCATGTTAGTGCCATGTCTGAACCATGGCGTAGGAGCGGTCTGGATTTCTCTACCACACATATGCAATACATTTAAGCTATAAAACATAATATTCGTTTTGAAGTTCAAGGAATGTATTTGTATTCGTCTCTTCAATGTGTTATTAATGTAAAAGTGAAAACTCCTCAAGGAATCATAGAGGGCATGACCATATCTTAAATGAGAAAAGGAGCAGAGAGAGAGAGAAAGTTGCAATAAAACCGAGGCTAATCCCTCTGATACCATTTGGCAGACGGTTGCTTGATATACCTCAGGCTGGATATTAAAAATCTCAGATGGGCTGTCCAACTGACAACTTAATCCATTTAGGGGCATTGAGTAAGCAGCAGGAAGCTGAGTCAGGGTCAGTGTACACAGAGGTCTGTCATTTCTCACACGCGGCACAATAGGTTTATCTCTGGTAATCTATTCAGAAAGCTTAAGAAGTCAGACCGAAACAGCAGAGAGGCAGGAGAAAAATGCAATCATCCACTTGTGATATCATGATGATTAAAAGGTGTCACATCATCAGCATAAGCCTAATCAGACAGCAGCTACACAAGTACTTAAAAAAGAAAACCTGTGCTGTATATTTTGGCATTGTCTAATAGGAAGAAAAAAAGACTGTAAGAACATCATTGTCTGGTGTGAGCATATGTTAGGCAAAATCCTTGAATTGCTAAGGGTGTGACCTTTTGAAAACGGGGCAGTTCAATATGTTAATTAATAGGCCATGATTCAAAGGTAGAGCAAGATTGGCTGGGGGCAAAGCTGTCTCACCGACTTTCCTATTAGTAACCTGCAGGCAAAATTTTGAAAATAAAATGGAATATAGACCGATTTGGTGGCTTACATAAACAAAACGTTGTGGGATTCTTGAAAAGACAGATAACGTTAACTGAGAAGAAAGCGATGGAGAGGCTTGTAATGTGTAGTGTAAGAAAGGTGTTATGATTGAGTTTCCACAATACATTTCCAGCCATCAGCAAATAAAACCGATGATATGCTGTCGGCTCAGGGTAGGCTCAGGGTTCATGGAAGTGGATAAATGTATCATGTTAATGTTTCTACAGGGCAGACACAAAATGAGTCTATTATTCGGTATGGGCATCACAACATGGTTTGGTAACTTGTCAGTTAAATCACAACTCCAGAGCTTGATAAAAAGGGCTGGACAAATAAGTGGCAATGCTTCCACCATCCTCTCTTCAGGAGATATTTGAGGAGATGGTGAGAAACCAGGCCGTAAAATCACATGCGACCCCAAACACCTCCTGTATAGAGAGTTTGAGTTGCTGCCCTCGCGAGGAGCAGAAGGTAATAGATTACAAACTGTAAATTGAACAGGTATACATTTTATTTTGTTCTGCTATCAATCAAGCTGCTGAACAGTCAGAAACAATTGTGATTTATGCTGTGTTAGGAGTTGTTGGGAGGGTGCAATGTTTACAGTGTAGTGTTGTGCAATCGAGAAGGTTAAATAGGGGAAGTGCATTATGTGTAAATAGGTATGGACACAATAGGGATATGTGCAATTTGACGGACACTATGCATAGGTGCAATAAGGAAAGTGCAATACTGATTTGTGTATGAATACAGTAGGGAAGGTGCAATATTTGATTTATGTATAAATACAATAGGGAAAGTGCAATATTTGATTATGTAATGATGCAATAGGGATATGTGCTGTACCTGTATGTTTCTTGTTTGTTTCTATGCCATGTGATATGTGATCTCCGTTCTGTATCTATGACTGATTGACCTGAATGTTTTATGTTTATTATCTCGATGACCAACACAAATTTCTCCTAAGGGAGACAATAAAGCTCTATCTTATCTTATCTTATATTAGCCAATAGATACACAGCAGTTTCTAGTCTTTATGCTTAGCTAAGATAGCCGGCTGCTGGTTGTAGTTTCCTATTTATCATACAGAGTGGTATCAATATTCCCATCTTACTCTCTGCAAGAAAAGCGTATTTCTTTCAAAAGGTCGAAACCATTTTCTAAAAGAAGATACTGATAAATCAATCATGTTAAGTATTTGGGGCTGAAGATGAGCCAGCTTGTAAGCAAAGCACTTATTGTATACTCAACATTTTTTTATGAAGTTCCAGGTATAAAAGAGCTGATTCTAAAATGCAATATCCTCCATTAGGAAAGTGGCACAGACTGAAATGATAGAAGGTAATACAAATATATGAGGGGGGGGTCAATCTATCGTACCTGGGGCACTTAAATCTGTTTTTGAATAAATACTTAATATGACAATACATTTTCAGCCATGTATTATTGTTGTTGAGAGTCAATCATGTGTGCAATGTTGTGAATAAAGGTTTGGAGGGAATGATTTACATCAAATGCAAACTCTTCGATAGCCATTGCTCACGTAACCTAGAAAATAACGACAGGCGCATCATGAAAGACACAAAACTAAAGTTTGTCCTGATTCTTTAAATATCAACAAACAGTGCAGTCATGCAGTTGGTAAGGTTGGCCTGCAGTGACTCATGCATTGACAGAGGCATTTACAGTCAATTTATTCAAGCTTTTCAAAAATATCAACTCTGACAGGTGTCATTGTGCACCATCTACCGAATTCACATCACCAAGCAATAGAGTGAGAGGGGCGGTGGTGTGGGCAGAGGGGGCTCATTGTTTGTCTCCTGAGCCTCTCAAACCTGTTCCTGATGACAGCACATTTTAAACCAGACTGCATGAGCTGCAGGTTCAATACTGCCATCTTCTGGATTAAGTTGTTTATTGTACCATGCAAGGGGTCCTTCCTTTACCTCCTTCCTCACAACCTGTTTAACATAGAGAACCGCAGTGACGCGTCCTAAAACCCGGATGTAAACTTCTTCCGGTTCCTTCGTCAAAAACGCAATGCAATTTCTCCATAGGATTTTGGAAAATAGCTCGAAATAAGGTCTGTGGTTGACACACATTTAAGAGAAGGATCACGTTTTGTTCAGCCGGATAATCTCCACATGTCTCTCCTACTTTTATAATTTTTGAATCATAAATCTAGTCCCAAAAGCGAAATGCTAACGTTATGCTATAAACGAACTACAAGCCAGTACAGCAGCGTCGCACGACTTCAACGTCACGCCAACTTAAGATCGTTTCAACTGACTTGCACTGAAACTGCACTTTGAACACTTTAAATATATTAACATTTTAAACTGTATACCCCGTTTATCTAGGCCCTTTTTGTTTTATGTATAGGCTACATGTCACACTGTGGGAAACGATATTTCTGGATGTATAACACATGTAGAATTTGTTTACAATAAAGCTGACTTTGACTTCCGCGTGCTTGCATATTTTAACAAAGCTTTTCATTTTAGCCACACTGAATTTAACTAGATGTCATGGCTGTGTCAATTACCAGTCTGATATCGTTTTACAAAGATGACAAGAAGAATGGAGATAGAGGAGAGAACCACTACAAGTCAGGACACGGGCAGCCTAGATGAAGGTGTGCTTACCGGTGTTGTCAGGGCTAGCATGAGGGACAAGGTTTATAGAGTGTCGGTGAGTAGTTATAGCAAGAGTACCGTTAACCTAGAGTTAATTTATTCACATTAATTCCCATCAACAAATCCATTTTATGTGTCACATGAAATCTTTATTAGGCAAGGCAAGTTTATTTATATAGCACTTTTCAACACATGGCAATTCAAAGTGCTTTACAAAAAATGAAAGACATTAAGAAATGGCATTTAAAATCAGTCATTAAAAAGCAAAGCTAATAAAATAAACATTAAAAGAAAAAATACATGGATAAAAGTTACAGTGCAGTTTAAGATGTGAATAGTTCAATTAAAAGCAGTGGCAAAAAGAAAAGTCTTCTTGCTGGATTTAAAAGTAGTCAGCGTTGCAGCGGACCTGCAGGTTTCTGGGAGTTTGTTCCAGATGTTTGGAGCATAATAACTGAATGCTGCTTTACCATGTTTAGTTCTGACTCTGGGGACAGAAAGCTGACCAGTCCCTGAAGACCTGAGAGATCGGGATGGTTAATCATTTAGCAGGAGGTCAGAAATGTATTTTGGGCCTAAACCATTCAGTGCTTTATAAACCAGCAGCAGTATTTTGAAATCTATTCTTTGACACACAGGAAGCCAGTGTAAAGACTTCAGAACAGGAGTGATGTGATCCACTTTCTTAGTGTTAGTGAGGACTGCAGCTTCCTAATAGATGTTTTAGTGAGACCTGTGAAGACACCATTGCAGTAGTCCAGTCTACTGAAGATAACGGGACAAGTTTTTCCAAATCCTGCTGTGACATTAGTCTTTTAATCCTAGATATGTTCTTTAGGTGATAGGCTGATTTAGTAACTGTTTTAATGTGACTGTTGAAACTCAGGTCAGAGTCCATGACTACACCTAGATTTCTGGCTTTATCTGTTGGTTTGAACATTGCAGACTGAGGCTCAGCGCTAACTTTTATACGTTCCACCTTGGCTCCAAAAACCATTACCTCAGTTTTATCTTTGTTTAATTGGAGAAAGTTCTGACACATCCAGTCATTGATTTGTTCAATGCACTTACTCAGTGTTTGAAATGGAGCATAGTCTCCTGGTGAAATGGTTAGGTAAATGTGTGTGTCATCTGCATAGCTATGCTAACTTATTTTGTTGTTCTTCATTATCTGAGCCAATGGTAGCATGTAGACGTTAAAGAGAAGAGGCCCCAAGATTACACATTTTACACACCAGAAAACACAGAAATATCCATGAAATAAACATACAGTAGGCTATAATTGGGAAGGCATTATAAATGTAAATATATTTTAAATAATAAAACAATCCCACCACCACAGGTATCTACAGGAGAAGAGGGAATTCTCTCCACAAAATGTGAATGCCCATGTGGAGAATGGAAATGCAGTCATGCGGCTGCATTAGCCATCTTTGCCATCCACACTTTCAGCTGCACTGACACCCCCTGTCAGTGGAAGAAGCCAAAGGCAGCTAAACGTACGCATTCAGTGGAGGAGCTATTTCCTCCAACCAATAACTCATTCAACCCGCTGACAAGAGAGCCCACCTCCGAAGATCGTGACTGGCTGAGGGACAGACTCGGGGGCAGGTTCTCAGGAATGTCTTGGCTTCTCTCCCCCGAGCCAGAAGAGGAACACTACAGCTTGGAAACACTTACTGTTCCTAAAATTCTCAAATCTGTTGGGCATCAGGGACCTGAGGCAATTGTGGCAAGCATGGCATTGTCTGAGGAGCAACAGAGGGCAATTCAGGTGGCTACACTGGTCAGCGAACCAACCCAAACTGGCATTTGTTCAGGAAAGGAAGGTTGACTGCCAGCAACGTTGGAGCTGTCCTGAGGTCAAAGCGTGTGACTGCTTCCCTTATTGCCAGGGTGCTAGGGCAACAACAGGCCCTTGGTGGTGTTTTGTCTGTACAGTGGGGGACTATGAATGAATGTGAGGGCGTCAGGGCATTCACCACTGCAACCCAGATGCAGGTCCATGAGTCAGGTTTGTGGCTCTCCCAATCAGGAGTGTTGGGGGCATCTCCAGATGGTCTGGAAGGGTCTCCCGCTGTGCTGGAGGTAAAGTGTCCCTACGGAGCCAGGGAAATGACAATTAGTGAAGCATTGCAAGTCAAGGGCTTCTGTGTCAGTAAGGAAGAGAAACATTCAGCCTGCGTGAGGAGCATCCTTACTGGCACCAAGTGCAAGGTCAGCTTCACCTCACTGCAAGAAAGAAGAAGAAATTGTGAATCGTTTTTAATTTACATTTACTCGCCTTTGCAATGTTGTGGTTGTTAGAGTGTTACCCCCTAAACGCACCAGGAGCGTCTGCGCCGCGTTACGTTGCGGCTGCGCCACGCTGCGACCTCCTCCTACGACCTAACACACCAGGCGCGTTTCAAAACGTTGCGGAAGCGGAGCGTCGTGTGTGCAGCCTCGCAGTTCTTAATTAACTTTAAAACATTAATATGTAGTTGTTACCTTCCACTCCACAAACTGCAGCGACTAAAAACCAGGCCTTGTCCTTTCTGATGTTGTCCTTGTAAAAAGCATTGGTTACATCGTATACAATGGTGTGTTTCTCCACTTCCATTATGAACTCCTCGTCGTCCATTGTGCGTATCGTAGTGGAGGTGTTGTGATGAAGGAGGGGGGTCTGCTAAATTAGTATATACACGGGATGGGCCTGGCCCGGATGCTCACCTTTCCACTTCCTGCGAGGGGGGGGCTGCCTGTCCGACCTTACGGCTGCGCCGCGGCAAAAATAGGATTCATCCTAATTTTAGAGAAGCGCTGCGCCGAACCGCTTCTGGGACGCGTCTGAGACGTAACGCGGCGCGTGTGGTGGAATAGCACCCATTGACTAGAGTGGCCGCGATCCTTACGACCGCCGCGGCGCAGCCGTAGCGCGGCGCAGCCGTAACGCGGCGCAGCCGTAACGCGGCGCAGCGCAGACGCTCCTGGTGCGTTTAGGGGGTTAGGCTTCCTGTCAGCTCGTCTGTTGGGAAGATATAAAATATTAGTTTCATGGAAGTCACATCGTCACAAATAAGAGCATTAAGACATACAGTACATAGGCTAAAACATAACATCTAAAGATATAACCTTGCACTTTGTCTCGTGAACATTTTCACTATTTTGACATTTTTATAGATCAAAATTGAACTAAAGAAATAAAGGTAGATTAATCCATATTGAAAATAGGTGTCAGCTGCTACACTAATTATAATAGTTATATTTCTTAATTAATTAAGATATTACTGTATTGATCCCAATTGGGGAAATGTTTGTGTTGCAGCAGCATAACAAGAAAAACAAAATATAAGTTATTATATATACAAAAGTATGTTAGGGATGGAATATTAAATTGAATATAAATGTAAAATGTACATGTGATGTTACGTCCAAGAGAAGCTATGGAGCAGAGAGTTCTCTGCCAGCCAGAGGTGATTTGTTATTAGTTCAATATGTCAAACTGATTTCCCTGACTACAATCTTTAGTTACATGGTGAAACGTTATGCTGCTTGTACTAATTAGACTTATCATATAAGCCACACAGGTTTTAATAGGATGTATTCATTATCTTTACTTATTTTGCGGTCTTTTCAGCAGTGCCATCTCTAAAACGGCGATACACTACCCATCATTTACATTTCACCGTGACATGGACAACAATGTAACGTCAGCTTACCTCATGGCACGAATCCAGACTCTCCTTTGGAAAACATTGGCCGGGAAACGATAGAACGAGCACGTTTCATGCGAAGACCTGTGGCTGCAACCCGGAGCAAAGCAACAAACCATTGCGTAGCTAACTAGTAGCGCTAGCTTTAGCTAACGTTAGCCAATGAAACGAACTGCCGAGTAAAATTGGAAAACACTGGCAATTAATTGTTCTATAATTTATAAAACTACGGTGTTAAAAATGACCATTTCAAAAATAGAGATTCTAATGGTAAGATATAGATATACAGATACTAAAGAGACTACAGATAGGCAGTGTTGGGAAAGTTCACTTTCTACATGAACTAGTTCAGTTCACAGTTCACACATTTTAAAATGAACTAGTTCAGTTCATAGTTCATAATTCAAAATGTTGAACTAAAGTTCATGGTTTCAAAAATGAACTAATTTATAGTTCATAGTTCTTTTTTCAATACGTTGCTGCGAGCTATTATTTGTCTCCTGTACGATGTTAATGGGCCATTTCAATTTTTACAATATCCTCAGAGGGCCGTACAAGTTATTGACCTCTGCTTAAAAAAACTAAAATCACAGCCCATTCATTTCATTCTGTGCAAAGAAAAAGCAACCTCTTAATCCAGATATCTCACCATGACTCGCGTATGCATGCACGTGCACGGTGTGGCGTGACCACAAAAACAGAAAGATATGGACACAAGATGTGTGCAAATGTATTTAGTTTCCTATCCATGTGAACATGATTTAAGTGGGGGGGGGGACCTAACCTCCTCTAGGGGGGTCCGGGGGGCATGCTCCCCTGGGAAGATGTGTTGCACTTTGAGAGCAACATTAGGAGATCTATGGACACATCTCTCAACACCCAAACACAACTGTAAGCAGATTTTCTTTTAATGTATGGATATTTGACAAATCACTACCCTTTCAAACTGTATTCTTCTTTATTAATAACTCTCATATAATACTTTATACCTGTTTACTTTATTCTCTTATTTTTTTTATAACTATAATGATCATATAAAGATGGGCCTTTACCTCACTGGTTGTAGACAAAGCTTCTTATATTCGTTAGGATAGCTATCTAACCAGATGCTAATAATAACAACAAAGTTATTGACTGTCTGATCAGTATGACAGATGAGCAGATCGCCACTGGGCTTTCAACTAAAGACACAGACACGCAGAAACTGCGGCATGTGTATGGACTTATCGGTACTGCAATTTCTGAAGTGCTGGAGTGGCGTTCTGGTGCTCTCCGTCACTGCACCCCTGTCAGTCGAGACATATACCACGTGATGACACGTTAGGCTCGTGTTGTGTTCAAGGACCCTGACCTTGGCCAGGAAAAACAGGCACTCGCTTGTTTAATTTTATTGCGGTCTAGATTTCTTTCATTTTTTTATTTTTTGCGTGTGTTTATAAATTACCTCGAGGGCCGTACCAAATTGTCTCGCGGGCCGTATACGGCCGGAGGCCGGAGGTTTCCCACCCCTGCCGTAGAGTCTCACTCTGAGCGAGTGCTGCTGCAGAGCTCTGCTCTCGGCTTCGTCCATACTAATTCATTCATTCAATGCTCGCCGGTTCCGCGGTTCCACATTGTTTGTTGTGAGGAGTCTGATATATTTAGTATATTTATATTTTAGTGCGACAGCCAGGGGTGACAGGCGCGTACGCGTCACAGGCAGCTTGCTGTTGCCAGATTGGGTGGTTTTCCGCATTATTTTGAAGCCTGTTTACGGTGTGTTTTAACTGGGTTTTCGGCTGAAAGGCATATGAAATCTGGCACACTTTTGAACGCCGTTATAATACAGTGCTGAGAATGAACGCACTTTTGAACGCCGTTATACAGCGCTGAGAATGAACGCGTTCTCAATTACGTTCATCTAGCGGAAATACAGTACGTTCAGTTCACGTTCGCCCAAAATATGAACGCGTTCATGAACGATCGTTCATTGAACGCGTTCAGGTACATCACTGCAGATAGGCTACTAAAGATAGGCAGGTACTTGCTTTCAAGCAGAACACAGGGGAAAACAAACTTAGCGGGAGTGTTTACGTGTGTAGGCGTAATGACGTACAACGGACTCGACCATTTCTGTAGTCCTATTCAGCCACTCGGTAACAACCATCGTTTTTCAGACACGTAAACTCTTCACAAATCACCAGTGGGGTCACTGCTGATGTATCTACTGTCGTAGAACAAAACGTGATTTATCTCTTAAATTTGTGTCAACCACAGACCTTATTTCGAGCTATTTTCCAAAACCCTATGGAGAAAATACATTGCTTTTTTGACGAAGGAACCGGAAGTGCTAAAAATGCTAACTTACTTCCGGGTTTTAGGACGCGTCACTGCGGTTCTCTATTCCTTGTCCATCCAATAATGATGTTTCCGGTCCCGAACCCTAAACCAATAACAAACACATTGTGGATACTATTCGTAGACAAAAGTTTTGTATTCTGGACTACAAGTAAGGATTTTCTAATTTATTTAATCCCTGTTAAACTCAAATCCAATTAACCCTCCAATTAGTAAGGTCTTGTTTCTATTGCTGTGGATGGAGACACTGTGCATTTGAATATTATGTTAGAAATCTTAAAGTGTCTTCACAAAAGTTGCATCACTTTCCACATGAGTGAGCAACACTGAACTTCTCAAAAAAGTATTTGTTTGTATGTAGTGTATCAAATCCAAACCATACAATATATCTTATTGAAATAGCAGAAGTGTTTCCTCTGCATTCTGAAAGGTTGTTTTCCTTCATAAAACGTACTGGGAAACATAATCAAAAGATCACTGAATGTATGATACTTGTAAATCCACACCCTATTTCTCGATGAAAAGTATGCAGACATTTGGTGAACAAATAAATATGGCAAAAGGTAACTTGGATAACGTCAGCTATTGCCAAACAGCTATGGATGGGATATCTTACTATTTTAAGCCTTTTTTCAGGATATACTAAAGTATTTAGCAGCTGCAAAAAGCTTTGTAATTGTTGAATAGTCACACAGAGCTGTTGTAAATGTGCATGTACTGTCAGACTCACCCACACACCCGAATCCGTGAACACATTACACCCATCCTCATCAAGCTCCACTGGCTCCCCATCCCCCAGATAATTACAAAATGCTCCTAATGACATACAAAGTCCTCCATAACCTGGCCCCATCCTACCTAACTGACCTCCTCCGCTGACACACTCCCACTCGCTCCCTCCGCTCTGCTACTGCCAACCTCCTGTCCCCCCCCACCCGGACCAACCTCAAGTCCTGGGGCGGCAGAGCCTTCTCCGTTGCTGCACCCACCCTCTGGAATGTACTGCCCCAATCCATCAGAGATTCTTCCTCTCTCACCGTATTCAAAACATCCCTCAAAACCCACCTGTTCAACACTGCATTCAACCACTGACCCCCCCCCCCCCCCCCTATTTTATGTTTTGTTTATCTCTTTTTGTATTTTTCTTTGTTTTGTTTTTTAATTCTCTGTCAAAGCGTCTTTGAGTTTCCTGAAAAGCGCTATACAAGTCTCATGTATTATTATTATTATTATTATTATTATTATTATTATTATTATTATTATTATTATTATTATGTGCACATATTCACCGCCTGTCACTTGTGATATTATGTCCACCTTGACGCTGAAGGATTCAACAATTGGCTTGAGTTTCGTTTAAATAATAATGACTTTCTGCCATCTAGCGGCAATAATCGTCAATATGATGATAGTATATTGCGCGCCACTTCTGCACAAGATTGTATTAACCACTTCCGGCTAATACCTTCAAAATAAAGATGTACTTACTGTGACAAGCCAAGGGAAAAGTCATCTTAAATCATACTAATCCTTCATTATCGGCGTTTGAAAGTATATCACCTACATGTCATTATTATTTATTTGTTCTTCTTGCTGTTGTTATCGCAGCATTGCTTGATACCTGCACATTACGTTTTATGAAAAACAGTCGGTTAGTGACGTATTATTAAGGGGACAGAGAGAGGGTTGTTTGAAAGCAAAGAGGCAACTTCTGTCAACATGTTTTAAATAAAACGACTTACCTGAGTCAGTAAAATGCCGTATCTTCCAAATTAGATGATACTAATGTTGATACATTATTTCCTTCTTGAGACTTTTAATCTGAAGGTAAACAAACTTGAGATGCTAGCTTACTGTTAGCTAGCTGCTGCTCTCTGTGTAGCTTCTTGGACTATTCTTTCCGCTAAATGGTGACCCACTGTGCCACAAAATAAGGTTATTTATTGACAGCATTTTAACACGACCTGGCAACATGGCGAGCGTGCATGAGAGTTTGTATTTCAATCCTATGATGACGAACGGAGTGGTCCACGCTAACGTGTTTGGGATCAAAGACTGGGTGACTCCGTATAAAATATCCGTCCTGGCGCTGCTGTACGACATGACTGCGTCTAAAACCACTCTGCCCGAGAGAAGGAGGCTTAACAAACTCATCCTACCCTTGCAGCAGGTTGGTTTTATCAATGTATTATCTTACATACCTGTGTGTTGTTGAGCAGCCGTGTCACCCAACACCTGTAACAAGAATGTTACATATGTGTGCATTGTGCAATATGTTATAAACTAGGAAATGTAGTGTTTACAACTGTCATTCTGCAGCTACTTCATTACTTCTACTTGTTTCACTTGTTTTTGTATAATGCTGCCACTTGCCTTTTTATACTTGAAATGTGTAATTATTTTACGCTTTACTAAATATCGTTTTTATACAGTTTTTTATTTGTCTCTATCAGTACTGTCTCTAATTAAGGAATGCTGATTATGTACCTTGTTTGTTATCAGGGTCCAGACCTGACTCTTGGCCAATTCCTGAAGACTGTGGAGGAGTGTTGCCCTCAGACTGCTTATGCTGTCAAACAACGGTACGCTGCTTCCGTTTGAAACACCGGGACTTTATTGAATTACTTCATAACAGGCAACGCTGTAACTCTGGTAGAAAGGGTCACCAGGCTACTAGTTACTGGTGCTTTCATTGTCTCTTAAGTTTAAGAAATTGTAGCACATACTTTTTATGTAGCATTTGGTATGGCATCTAGTGAAATGACAACCAATCTGTTAGATAATACAATATCACAATAATGTTAAAGTTTGGACCTGTGTAGATGCTGAGGGGCCATTGTCTTTTTCCTTCAAAGGCTGCAGGAAATGGCAGATGGAGAGCTGAAAGACATGGAGTACTTCTTTTCCACTCTTCCCACTCCATTCACTGCTTTTGATTCTGAGGCTTATAAAACCAGTGTTGTAGGTGAGTAGTACACAGGATTTCTCTCTTTTTAAGGGATACTTTGGTTTTATTGAAATGGGGTTGTATAAAGTAAAACATTGTATTGTAGTGACAGTCTAACTTGTTTTAGATGTAATGGAGAATCAGGCCGGAGTATATTTTAAGTGCATGCTTTATTTAAAATATCTTCTGTTTCTCAATGGTTCGCATACAACATTCATAACATTTTGATTGTCCCTTTACATTCTGAATTGTCTGTGTTATTCTCACTAAGAGGTTTTGCATTCATTTGTTTCCCTCCTATTTTTTAGGTCTTTTTATGAGACACATGCTTCTGGCCTACAACAAGCTGTCTTTCAGTCAGGTCTACAAGCTGTACAAGTCCCTGCAGCTCTACTACCACTGTCACTACGCCAAGCCTGCTGACGGGCGGCTCAGTTTGCCGGCGCTGGTCGCTGACGACTCCGACATGGACCTCACCAGCACTGAGGATACTGTGGGAGACCGGATAGACAGAGAGGAGCTGGACACCACACTGCATGAGTCAGAGCTTCGGTAAGTGGATTATAAATTGGGTTTTGTTCTAATCATTGGAACCTACTACTATAAATGTATTCACTGTGTGTCTGCGCAATGTGTTCAGATTACTAACTGGTCAAACTTCTGATCAGAGGGATTTTAAAAAGCTGACCTTTTGTTATTTTTGCCCCACTGTAGGAATGACAATACTCCAAGCAGTGGCCCTCTGTCACAGAAACAAGCGGAGTACTTTCTTGCAAGACAGGTGAGATGTTAAATCAAGAAACTTTATCTGACTGTATTAATGCATTCTTGTTTTAATTTGTAGATTTGCCACAATAGATAATAAATGAACCAGGCATCAGCATCCTTTGTTTAACCTAGATATGGTCATATAGCACCTTAGGGTTCTTACAGTGTTTTAAAACATCTTTCTGCAGGCTTATCTTCTGAAGAACGATGAGAACAAAGCTCTAAAGCCTGCTGCGCTGCAGGAAGAGCTCAACAACATGCTGAAGTTTAACCCGGACTTTGCTGAGGCTGTGAGCTCCGTCCTCTCATTTTATTCTACTATGTCAAAAGTCTTCCATAGCGGGAATATCTTTTGTATCAACTCTGTGATTTTCACTCTCTCCTCAGCATTATTTAAACTACCTGAATAGCATGAGAGTCCAGGACATCTTCCTCTCCGCCCACTGTCTCTTACATTATTTTGACCGCCTCATCCTGTCTGGTAATGAAGGAAAGAGCAACGGGGACGAGGGCTACGGCCGAAGTCTCCGCTATGCAGCTCTCAACCTGGCTAGCCTGCATTGTCGCTTCGGCCACTAGTGAGTACACGAACTGGTGGAGTCTTAACAGTGAACATGTTCCAAGAACAGAGTATCTGTAAAACATGGCTAAAATGTGGCTTGTGGGTTATTTTTTACTTGTGACGTGTGCCATTTTGTAAAGCACTTTGAGCTGCACATGCTGTATGAAAAGTGCTATATAAATAAAGCTTTATTATTATTATTAAAATATCTGCTCTCCATTAGTCAGCAGGCTGATCTGGCTCTACAGGAAGCCGTCCGTATTGCCCAGGAGTCCAACGACCACGTGTGCTTGCAGCACTGTCTGGTAAAATATGTTATTCTACACAACTATACGATAATACTTCATTGTGAGATAAAGTCAGATTATTTTTTTTGCATCACGATTTTAATGCAGATTTGATCTGAAAAAATATCTATTTAACTTCAGAAATGCCTAGTGCATAAAGATTGATAAAGACTGATGAACTAAATGGTTAATTATGTCTGAATTTAATGTGTACCTTATTTTACTCCTGTCTGTCTGTGTGTCAGAGTTGGCTGTACACCCTGGAGCAGATGAAGGGATCTGACAGCACGGTGCTGACGGAGGACTCCGTGAAAATGGCTGCCCATTTCTGCCTACCAGTGAGTGCCACATAAGCGCTTTAATAAGAATGCCTTTATTAAAGTGGCTGGCAGTTAATTCATTATGTTTTAATTGCCTTGGCTCACTTTGAAAACCGTTCAGCCTAATCCTGATCACAAAATGCTGTCATCTTAAATGTGGGCATAAGATAAGAAGCAAATATAAACATCTGTACTAAACTGCTTTGTTAATGCTGCTTTGAGTTTACATTTTTTTATTTTTTTATGAAAGGTTATTATTAAATAATTCTGATTAATGTGAACACAAATTCATCCAAGTAGTTTGCATTTTATTCTTGTTTGCAATGCTGAGTACAAAAGTCATTTTTAAATCCTTAGTTTTATTTAATAAAGGAATATATAGGAAGCTTTTAAATAAAAAAAAAACAGCGAGTTAAAACAGAGCTTGCCAAAACATAACAAAAAAAGCAGCACAGAATGCATCCTTCATCATTGATTGTACACATCTTAACCAGAGCTTTGCATAGGTTTTATTTTGACGTGTTGTCCACCACACTGATGATAACCCTCTCTGCTGTAGTACCTGGCCTCTCTGGGCATTCAGTCTCTGGTCCAGCAGGGGGCGACGCAGGGGAAGACAGCCCACAAACTGATGGACGCTCTGAAGGACACTGACATCCTGCACTGGAAGCACAGCCTGTCGGAGCTGATCGAGATCAGCCTGGCCCAGACTACGTCCATATGGAGGATGTACGGCAAGAGGTCAGGCTCTTCAACTCGCTCCCCCCTGACACCCATTTGTCAGTTGTGTTCACTTAGAGTGAACTGCATGCTCAAATCATCTCTGTGAAACACGCCTGAAATGTCTCATGTTTTGACGCATGGAATAACTTTGATCACATCTAATGTACAACACAAACTTGTCTTGAGTATAAAAATACATATTACAAGTTAAGGTGTACAAATACATGATTCAGGAGCAGCCCTTTCCTTGTGTCTCGTGCAGCACCATGGCTCTGCAGCAGGCCCAGCTGCTTCTCAACATGAGCAGTCTGGAGCAAGTCAACTTCGGGGTCCAGCAGAACAACACGGAGGCGTTCGCTGTGGCTCTGTGCCACCTGGCCGAGCTGCACGCTGAGCAGGTAACACATTTAATTCGATCTCGTCCGTCTGCTTTCTGCCTCACTCCAGCACATCCATTAGTCAGGTGACCCGGCATTGAGGCAAAGGTGATAAACATGGATCAGGTCTTCCTTACAGCTCCCTGACTTCAACATGTCTGTTTGCTTCTGTTGCAGGGCCTGTACTGTGCCGTTTCAGACATTCTCCAGCATCTGAAAGAACAGTTTCCTCCTCACTCCCAGCATGCAAAGGTGCGCTCTCTTAACCCTACTGTAATATTCAGGACAGACATTAGTAACTGAAGACGTTGAGAAAAAGTGTTAAGGCTGGCCAGCAAACTGTAACAAACACAATGTTGTAATGCTTCTATTAAATGAATTTGTGAGGCTTATTTTTAAACCAACAAAATGTTTGCTTCTTGCCTTATTTAGATAATGTTTAATGAATAAAGGGGGAAATGCACATATTTTTTTCATTTGACCTAGTTTGTTTACACTAAATGGTTCATGGGGATTGAATGTTTTTCAGTTTTGAAGTTGTCTAACTGTCTACTATTAACATTTATATTAAAATGAATATAATGATTTAATGTACTATATTTAAATATGTGATTTTAAAAAAGGTTAAAGCACACTAGATAACAAGAATCTCCATAAGTCCGAAGCTTTCTAAGGATTTAGGGATCTACGCTATTTTACAGCGTTATAATTTGTGTATTTTAAAACAGGTGTCAAAAGTCAGACTTCATTATTTGGGTCTTAAGGCATGTGGGAGACGTTGCTTTATTCTTGAATGCTTGCATAATCCATGATAAGAAATATACTAAATAATGATATTTTTGTTATTTTTACCTCAATCTTTAATTCAGCTCTGGATGCTGTGCGATCTGAAAATCCAGTTTGACAGACACATGAACGAAGGGAAATACCATTTGGCAGAGCCACTAGTCACAGCCATCTCTGCCTTAAACAAAACAGAAGGTCTCTACAGGTAACAGCCTTACGCATTATTCTAACAATGGCTGTCGCTAACGTGTGTATTTTGTGTCGGAGCTGTAACAGTGTGTTTTCTGACAGGAAAGCTCAAGTTTTGAAGGCTCTGAACCGCAGCACTGAGGCGTACAGCGTCTTGCAGCGGCTGCAGGTGCACTGTGAGAGGACTAAATGCACAGAGGTGGTCATCAGGTAGACACTTTATCCATTCTGGTGTGTCCTGGAGTGTAGAGGACAGTGAACTTACTTCAACTTAGCCTACATTCTCTTTTTATTTATGGAATTGAATTGACTCACTTATTTTAGGGCTACCATAAATATTTAATGTATGACGTTCAAGCTTCGGTATGAGCTGCATTTTCTTCTTGTGTGCGTCATGCCCTTTTCTGTCTCATACAGAGTTATGCTTTCCACCGCTGAGCTCCACTGGGAGTCGTGTGGCTTCTCCACAGCTCTCCCTCTCCTCCTGCAGGCCCTGGCTCTGGCCAGGCAGCACCACCTCCAGTCCCTGGCCTCAGAGACCATCCTGCACCTGGCCTTCACTCAGGTCATTCACAAGAAACACATCAAAATGTTCCACATACTAATCACAAAAGCATTAAAAAGCATTAGAAAGCATTACAAAGCATTGCATTACGCCTGGTGTATAAAATAAAATAAATACAACACTTGCTTTCTTTAGCTGGTGCAACGCTATTTTATTTGTAGAGCATCAAGGTAATTGCTTTACAGGAGCATATAATTATACTAAACTTGATGAAGCTTCTTACATTTGATTGCTCTGTTTTTTCAGCAGAATTACAGAACAACTCAAACCAATTTCAATTAAATGTTTTCATAGGGTGAGGCATAGGCCAAGTAAGAATTACATTTTTGAGCAGATCCAAATCACGGGGAAGATACTTACAATAACATGGCTAGAATGGCATAAGTGCTGCATTTCCTAATTTAAAAAATAATAGTTCCTATATGTGAATATTCACATTAACACAGCTATCAAGTTGATTTTTAAATGTTTTGAGCAATAAAATCTCAATGTTCCAAAGTAAATACTCAAAGCTCATGGACACATCAGTCAGGAAATAACCTTTCAACTGGAAAGATGTGACCAGCCCAGGAGCATGTGAATGCACCATTGGCCTTGGCAGATGTCTTTGCTCTGAGTGCCGTTCTAATTGTCTCTGTTTTCTGTCTGCAGCTGATGTTGGGAGTTCCTGAGCACGCTCTGAGTGTTCTGCATGAAGCCATCGAGCCTGTTCTGGCCCACGGATCGGTCATGGACAAGGGCAGAGCCCTGCTGCTGACCGCACGCTGTCAGATGGCTGTGGCTGGGTTCAGGCCAAACGGACAAGGGCAAGCAGGTAACTGACCACTTCGCAGTACATCTGATCTCATAGACATTACATTCATGTAGAACAGATATTACCATTCAAAGAAACAGAGCAGCATGCACTCTGCTGCTGAGGGTCACTTTCTTTTCAACCAAATGACCACGATGAACAATGTCTGGACTGCGGTCTTGGCGCAGTGGGCTAGAGCAGGGGTTCCCCGAGGTGTTACTGCCGGGCCGCGAAATAGCTGTGAGTTTATTGTAATATTTGCAGAATTCTAAATATATAAAAATATTTTATCATAATATTTTTTTCAAAAAGTGTTTCATTTTCGCACCTATACCAGTCATATTATTTCATCCAGTAGCCTAGTTAATCTTTCACCAGAAAACCGTTGAAAATGGCTTTTATGATGTTCCGAGGGATTCGGCGGCTCAGCCTCTCGTGCGCACGAGAAAGTTACCGGTGCGCCAAGTAGGAAGAGGAGCGTACAGGAGACAACCGTTTAATTGCAGACTGTTATGTTTATTTGGGGAAATGGCAGTGCATACATTATTTGAGATATATTTCAAACTCTGACTTCATTTTAACGACATGTCGGCCAGGGGTGTAGAGCTATTTGTTTAAGCTCCGGATTGGCAAAACAGGAGCGTAAACCAGTCTGCCTTGATCTATGAATTCATGTCCGGGACTCTCACGGTATCTGCTGCCCGCAGCTGTTAGCCAATAGAAGGAAAACCTCCTTCACTTCATGAAATGGCTGCAGGCAGCAGCAGGAGGCAGCGGGACGTATACTCCGCCTCTGAGAAGTGCAGTACCAGCGGGTAAAGATTTTTACGCACCGCCTTTGCTGTGTTTACCTTCATCAGAACGGCTTAAGAGTGACTGCAGGCTGCTACAGTACGTGTTAACCACACACACCTCTACACACATCTCTACACACATCGAACTGCCCGATTACTCCCCCTTTTATTCATTTTATGAAGGAGATGTCCAGTCACCAAGGTGTGTGTGTGTGTGTGTGTGTGTGTGTGTGTGTGTGTGTGTGTGTGTGTGTGTGTGTGTGTGTGTGTGTGTGTGTGTGTGTGTGTGTGTGTGTGTGTGTGTGTGTGTGTGTGTGTGTGTGTGTGTGTGTGTGTGTGTGTGTGTGTGTGTGTGTGTGTGTGTGTGTGTGTGTGTGTGTGTGTGTGTGTGTGTGTGTGTGTGTGTGTGTGTGTGTGTGTGTGTGTGTGTGTGTGTGTGTGTGTGTGTGTGTGTGTGTGTGTGTGTGTGTGTGTTACTCAGTTCAGCTCGGTGTGTTTGTGTCTGTCCGACACCGGCATTTGTTTTCAAATGACCATGAACAGTAATTTACACACATCTGGCCAACTCCATAGGTAGCCTATGCGGGTGTTCCCAAAATAAATTAGTTTAATCTTAATCTCGATGTAGTGCTAAATGCTATCGGAGTGCATCGGAACGAACGTCACTATCATAATATCTTCTGAAAACAAATGCCAGTGACACACACGCACACACACACACACACCCTGGCGACCGGACATCTCCTTCATAATGCGCCTTCTCCTCGTTTTCCCAGCATTCACTGGATTATCCGTAAATCATACAAACAAAACCAAAATGTTGATTTCTCTGTTTTCCCATTTTGGATTTAAAAACTGAATAATGTCGGTTTTCCGTTTTTCCGAAAAACCAAAAAACGACACCGGTTATTTTTTAAACGTTGTTAATATGTTTTGGATGCATATTGTTCTAGTATTTGTTCAGGCTGTTACATACAATTAGCCTCTGTTGCTGCTGGTGGTGAGTAAATATTAAAATCAGTTAAAATGGACAACCGGTCCGCGATTTTTTTTTAATGTATCTTCCGGTCCTTGGCACAATAACGGAACGTCCACACTACAGCTCCAAAAATAGCTTGGAGCTGGGCGTGTCTGGAGCTTGGGGATTTTATTCAAGCAACACGGCCAACAACCAATCACATGAATCTCCCGCCCCCGACATACAAAGCAAAAACCCCCGTTTTCGGGATTTTATGCGAGCAATATATATATAAACTCCCCAAACAGGCGAAAACCTACCAGTTTCCCCCACTGTCTCTGCCACCTCCCTCCATGCCTGGTTCCTCCGGTTTGTATCCCGGGAGGTGAAGAGGGTCTGGTCATACAAAACCGGGTGATTCGCTACGGCGATAGTTAGTTTCTCCTCCGACTTTTTTTGAAAATATAGAAATGAACGGCGGGATATCTCTCCCAGCTTAGACGCGGTTTGATTGGCTAGCGCTTCAGCTGTCAGATTTTGGGAAACGGGATTTGATTGGCTGGCGCTGGCTACTCCGGCGTCCAGGCGACCAGAAGTTGAACAATGTTCAACTTCTGGTCGCCTGGGTCGCCTGAGACGCCTCGCTCGGCTACCCACAATTCAGTTCGGCGAAAAAGCGCGGCTACGTGACGTCACCCCATTGAAAGTGAATGGGCAGCTTGGAGCTGTTTGGAGCTTTCGACGCTCTCGACGCTGTAGTGTAGACGGGCCGTGAAGGTTGGGAACCCCTGGTGTAGAGCGCTTTGAGCACCTGGAAAAGCGCTCTAATAAAAATGTAATGAATTATTATTATTCTATTATGACTCATCTATATCACAGGTCTGTGTAGCTGTGCACCTTCTTTATAAACTCTTCTTGTTGCCTTGCAGATTTTCACTTGGCGGGTTTGGCCGTTGACACGCTAAATGAGGCAGCAGGCTATTTCTCCAAGCTGAACTGTAAGGAGCGGCTGCGGGACGTCCACTACCTGCAGGCCCTGCTCCACCGCTCCCTGGGACAAACCTCGCACTGCCACAAAAGTGCGATGCTCTTCCGGCTGCTGGACCAGGAGCTGCAATCCCCAGCGCCTCCAGTCTCCATGCGACTGTAACTTCTTCCTGTCCAACAACCAACAGGAGTCATTCTGGCTGAAAAGGACACTCCTGAGTTGAGTACCTACTGCGCTCGCTAGATGGTGACAAATATCTGTCCTTCTCTGTCAGCACTAAAACATTTCATTTGCAAATATTTAGGCAATTGTGGAACTCTTTGCACACAATGCCTGAGTAATAATTAGAGAAGACAATGTCAGTATTCATATACAAGGCTGAGTTACCGGCAGACCCAAAATAGAATCCTCGTCTCTGCACTCGTGTCCGGGTACCGATTTGTATGGTGGCCTGATGATAAACATAGCGTGTTTTAATAACACTTCAACCCCAGCAACACTCCAGGATTGTCAGACAGACATAACATGCCTCCCCACGGCATGCTAGAAAGGTTGAAAGTTTATCAGGTGCTGTCAAGGCTGTGCTGATTTACCTGCCGCTTCATGATGAATGAGGGTAATATCACAGTTAGCCACAAGATGAATGTGTTTCTGTGGCCAGGATGATTCATATTCCGGCTGAAGAATACAGATGAAGCTGGAATCCGAAGGAGAAAATCGTGAACACATCTACAATGCAATAGCCCTTCGATGACATAACACCAGATACTATCCGTTTTCCACTTACATCTGTCACTATTTGAGATAACGACTTTTTGTATGGTGACATTACATTTAGGTGGCCTGACGGGCCTGTAATCCATTACACGCTGCTCTTCTTTCAGAAAAATAAACGACTTGTTTTCTCTTATTTGGTTCTCAGTTCATCTGGCTCATGTAGGAATAATTGTGAAGGGTAATGTATCTGAGAACATCTCTCTGTGAGAGTGTAGTAACAGTTTTGTTAGGAGCCCTATTCTGCTTTTTTGGGCTTTCTCTTTCTTGTAGTGTATGATATAGGTTTCTGTGCAAGTGGAAATAGTTGCTGCTCAAGCATCTTTAAGGAAAGTAGAGCCCTGGACAGGAAATGTCTCTTCTGTCTCTTTTATCATCTGTGCATGCTCCCTGAAACTGCCATGTTTGTTCTCGTGTCATTCACTGGACAAACAGATAGACAGTGGTGCATAATAAAAGCAGGCCTGCTTTCTATGTAAATATCACTCGTCGTGTGATTCTCCACACTCACCCCAGTCAAATCTTGTCACTGTTGCTTGTTGTATTCTGGCTTCAGTCCCCGGGGCCAAATGGGGCCTGTATTTAAAGGATTGTCTAGATTACAAATAACAGTGTTAGTACGTGGGCCAGATCAAAGTTTAGGATTAACTAATGTTTGTTATAACACACTACCAAAGGAATGTGTGTGTTAACAAAAGTGCAGAGTGTATTGCATTCAGTTTATGCATATGTGCAAGAGTCTTTATGTGCGTTGTATAGTTTGCTGAAGTGGGATTCAAACCACCTATTCTTATTCATCAATTTGCACAAAACCATTTACAGCAGAAAGCTTGCTATTTGAGTGATTTTCATTGCAGCAGAGGAATTTACATGAGAAAGAAAAGATCTACTATCTTAGAGATATTGCGTTTCCTTTCAAAAACAACCCGATTTCTTTTTTTTAAAGCAGCTTAAAATATTTTTGAGTTTAGAAAAATGTATGAATTATACAAATCTGACTTGAGAGTGAGCTTTGTACCCATTGGCAGCATGTTGTCCCCACACAGTGAAATGGGGTCAGTCTCTTCGGGGGTCCTGAGTGCTGCACACGTTTTGTTTACAGTCCAATGAGGAAAACAATTCATTCAATGTATATGTTCAAGTGCTGAAACGGTGAGTTAATAAAGTTAGTCAATAGACAAAGTTAATTGACAGCAAATCGTATAACCAGTGAATCTTAATTCATCAAGCGAAACATTTATTAAGCCTGCTGCTTTTATGTTTTTACTGTTTGTGCCCTGGACTAAATGCATTTACCACACTACATTTTGCCAACCCTTAAGATTTCAGTCCTGGTTGCTTAGAATTTGTATTTGAGTGAAAACAATGATTTAACAGTCTTGCTGTAAATATATATAATTGAAATCACAAGCACCCTGTTTTGAAAGTGCAAATATATAGAAATTGTAATACTTTCATCAGTGCCTCACATGCTTAACCCTATGTGTTACCTCCTTTGAGGATAGAGACATAAATTGACATTTATCTAAGCAAAACTATTCTGGATTGCCACTAAACGTATACTTCAAATACATTTTTCACATGTGTCTCTAATCATCCTTGTTAGGGAAATTATTGACCTAGACTCCTAGATATGACGTACAGGACCAACCCTGACGTTTGTTTATCTCCTTTAAGGACATAGGCTGCTTGAGCCATAATGTTATTGTTCCCATTCTGTGACCGGTCAACACTAGGTCACAGATGGTCTGTTGTTGTGGGTGCACTGGGACACTTCCTTCTATGTTGTTTGTGGACTCCAGGGTATGACATCCTCGAGGCCATAAGTGACGGACGCAAGTGACTCAGTGTGCCCAACTGTCTAAAGCTATCTTATCAAAACATGTTGATTACTCTGTGAAACCAGTTAAATGGGCTAACAAGAGAGAGGTTCTCCAGAATTGACATGGCAACCACCCGTGCAGTCAGACCGTGACTGCTGTGATTGTGATGTGAATTCTCCGGCCGTAACTCCAAATAAACCTCCAGTGTTTGACATCGAAGCTCCTGCTCTACCCTGTCTCCTTCCTGAGTCGGTGACTCCCACCGCATTGCTACACAGAAGTTTCCATAACAATCCTCGTATGAGATTCATTAAAAATACAGAAGAACAAAATCTGAGAGAGATTGTAGCAGTGAGCACATTTTACCGTGTGGTAAAATAAAACATTTTTGTTCAAAATGTTTAATAACAAGCATGGCAACACACATGGCATAAGAACAATGCATGTTTAGAAAAATATATCTGCAAATGTATTTTTCAGAATATACTATACGTTCACTTAACCTCTACTCGATATTAAACATTTACAATTCAAAAAGTAATAGTTTCATTAGAGAGTCACGGTAGAAAACAACACGTTCAGTTTCTTCTATACTCTTTGTTTTCAGGATCAACTTACACCAGAAGAAAAGTTTAGGTAGACATTTTGATAAAACAGGCAAACAACCTGAGGTGTTTTTATTAATTTGGTAAAGCTCTAGCTTGTAATTGATGGTTGATACCAAACTCCCCTCTTTCTCAGACAAATTGTCCAATTATTGACAACAGCTTTTTTCATAAGACAATAAAATGAAGGTACTACATTGACAACCTACATCCACTCAGATTCTTACCTAAAAAACATTTATTTTATTTTTGTAATTAGTCAGTTACTTATTCGTAACTGACTAATTAGTCAGTTACTTATTCGGTTGTTTTTTCAATATGTCCAATACTGTGACATACTTAAAAAAAGTTCACTTTATAAAGCAGAATGTGTTGAAAAAATCACCAGTTCCCAGTAGTGGTGATCCAAGAGTAAAACTACCAGTTATTTTACTTAAAACCTCAAAGAATGATGCCAAAAAGGAAGAATATAAATGCTGAATTACTGAGTTCGAGTAAAAAAGGTTTTGAATTGGAGTCATTTTCCATGTTTGAGTAAGTGGTGGCTGTGTCTCCATGGCTTAAATACTGCTTGAGTCTCCAGTGCAGGCACCTGGTTGTGTTGAAGCTCTGTCCGAGTGTCTTTGAGGAGAACAGAAGGTCCTGAAGTCACGCTCAGTATCCCGCTGGATAGCCTCCTTTCCTGGGGTCGGACTCCGCACAGAGACGCTCCCCCTGCCGCACCACCGCCTGGACCACAGAGTCTGGAGTCGGCAGCAGCTGCGTGATGTGATTCTTCTGGACCAGACCTTCCAGAACACTCTGCCATAGTATCATCATCACACAAACATATAGAGTACAATGCAGAGGGTTAAAGAGATGGCTCATGCCAAAATCAAAGATACCAACTCTTTCTTGTTATGCTATTTATCAATCCAGATTGTTTTGGTGTGAGTTGCAGAGTGTTTAAGATATTGGCCTTATGGTCTCTTTCAAGAAATCTCGACCTGGCTACCTGAGATTACCCACAGTCCTTGTTTTATTATTTTGTTTTTATCAAACTACAACTGACAAATGTCTTACCCCCAGAAGGATTTTAGCAACATGGCTTAGAATTTACAGACATGGTTATCAGAGGATATATTTAATTCATCCAGCACCATCAATAGGTCAAATACCTGCAGCAGCAATACATTGCTAACTTCCCCTGCTTTGTTTTCTAGTGCTTATTAGCAATTGTTAGCAAATACTGATGGGTGAACGGATTGTTTTTGCATTGCGATGTTTGAATACAATTTCAGAAACTAAAGCCAAATCACTACTTAATAAGTCATGTTTTATGTAGGTTTCAAGTTTGCCTGTACGTTAATAAATCACTCCAAAAAAACAGTGGTATGCTAAATAAAATACTGCACATTTCAACTGAGGGTCTCCTGGCCCTTTTAGCAGTTTTCCAGATGTTATTTTGCATTAAATGTCTCCACGCATAACCCACCTTTTCAAAGCCCTGCTCCACGACTGTCATATTTGGGTTGAGCTGATTGTGAACGCGCGGTTCGTTCACAGCTTTCTTTAGGTCATAGTTGAAGAACAAGGAATTCAGGATGACCTGTTTCAGTCAGAAAACATTTTAAAATGTTAAATAACTGACTGTGTGTCTGCTGGATGGCGTGTGAATGAATCAGACTTACTAATGCAGTGGCTGTGGTGATTTTTGTACCACCAGACGCTCCTACAACCATTTTGACTTTGTTTTCTTTGTCGAAGATGATAGTAGGACACATGGAAGACAGCGGCCTTTTGCCTGCAACAGATAGAAAAATAGGGCTACAACTGCTTAAAGCTGGGGTTGGAAGTTTTGGGGAAAATGCAAAACAAACACACAAAAAATACAGCCCTTTCTTCTCTGTCCTAAGCCCCTCCCAGACAAGCACTGTCAAATGTGAAAGTACTAGTTATTTGTTTCATTGCAAACAAATGGGTCTGAAGCCTTTTACAATGACATGTTGTAATTTGAGGCTCAAGCTAGCCACATAGCCGCAGCCTGGAACATTTGGTTAACAATTAACAGAAGTAAAAACTATAACTAACACTTTCTCTCAATCTATAACATGCTTTGCCGATGTTGACACAAGTTTGATTGAGTTTATTGTATTTCAAAAGTGACCTGTGATTGGTAAAAGTTACCCTCAAAGGCGAGATTTTCTAAGCCTGAAAACAGATCCAAAAGGAGATGCAGCAGGCTACTTTACCTCTCAATGCTAAAAGGTTATTATATAGTTTTCGCCCAATTAGACCATTTTACACCATTACATTTGAACTTTTACCTTGGATTTACCATTGATTGAATTATTAATATATTTAATAATTAATAAAGTCAATTTTGAAAGCTTAAAACAGCCACAAGAATTTGATAAAAAAAGAAAAATGTTCTATCAGCAGGGTTACACAGTTGGAATCGGCTTGTGCTTTAAAGTGTAAGAAGAGGAGGCTGATAGTGAGCTTAAGATATCAGTGTTCGTGACACTGACAAATCCAGGAACAATAAAAAGGCTGGTGAAAGCATCAACTCTGCATCATCCCCAACAGAGAAAGAGTCAACCTTTTGTGGTTGTGAAAACATGTTTTTGTTTTTAACACTGCTATCCATCAACGAAGATGGTGTAGAAGTTTTAGCCTAAACCATTGATTGGTGTAAAACAAGTGTGTTAACTCAGTCCAGCCACACCTGGTTGAATGAAGTTGTTTGGTGATGGAGGGATCCCAAACCCGTTGGTCATGTGTGGCGAACTGAAGTCGTCCATTTCATCGTTGAAAATGATTCCAGTTGATCTCGACATGACTTTGGAACCAAAGCTGGAGAAATAAAACGGCTTTTAAATAGTTATTAACACAAACATGTCACAGATGATAATCAACTGAAGTGTTTTCTTTCTGACAGGCAGTTTCAGGAGGAGTAATAATAATCCATTAGATGTATTACTGCACTATCCAATGCACCCAAATGTGCTTCTCTGAAAACTTCGTACTATAAATTAATGGTGCTGGTGGCCGCCACAGCGCTGCCGTCCTCAGCTATGACCGACAGGTGAGCCGTCCCGTGGTCGTCTGGGACAAAGTAGTCCGGCTCATAGTAGCTGTCTGGGTGGGTGGTGTCGTCTGTAATTTTACTTCTTATGCCATCAGCAAAGTAGTCTGAGGTCATGTTTAGGATGAGCTGAGGAGAGAAAAACAAGTCTGTCTCAGAGCAGCAGTTCCCTGAGAGTTTGATTGAAAAATCCTAAATGGCAAACAACAGCAGAGTTACAAAACGGTAATAGTAACTGTAATAATTTGAAGAAGAAAATATAATCAACTTTGAAATTACTCTAGCTAAAATGATTTATTAATACTATTAGTTTTAAGCATTATCTTTAATCCTACTGGAATTTCGAATGTTCTCATAACTTCGCTTTGTTTATATATATATATATATATATATATATATATATTCTTATTTTTAAATGAAGCCATTATAACTTGACCCAATTTCCCCCAGGAGATCAATACGTTATTTCTGAATCTGATAACAAATGCACATGGTGCCCCTGACCAAACTGCACAGTGGAAAGGACAATTCAACTGTGAAGCCAAAAAGCTCCAAAATAAATCTATGACGCATAACAATAATTCAAAAATAAAGGCTTACATCGGTAATATTTAGATAACGTGGGTCCCCGAGTCTGCTCCTCTTGGCATAAGCAAAACGAAAAGCCTCTACGATTCGATGGTACGTCAGAGTCTTTTTCTCAGCTGTAGACACACTTGTGCCTGTGAAGTTGTACCCTGCAAAAATAATATGAGGAAAAAACATCTCTGCATTTTATAAAGAATCACATTATCTTTGCTTAATCAGTTATTGAGTCCTCTGTATCATTATGTTAACAATTCATTTCAGTCAGTGGCAGGTCATTAAAACTGGGAACTCTTAATTCGAATAACAGAAAAGCAATACAAATATGGGAACATTCCTACAGATTCATTTATGAATACATTAAATATTTCCCCAATTGGAAATTAATGATGCCACTCTTTATTTAAGGCATGACTAAAGATGGTCTGCCTGAACAGATTGGGTGTTGATGGTGAATTAAATTTGGCAAACAGAACAGAGTCGTAGCTCTGTTTTCTGCTTCCAAAAGAGGCGGAGAAACATTCCCAGGGACGACCTGAGGGAACCTGACATCCTTTCTTCTACATGGCTGCACAAGTACTTGGCCAAGCTCCTCACCCTCCACTATGTTGAGTATGAGTGCCAGCACAGGGCCACTGGAGGGGGCGTCTGGGACATGCATGGTGTATTCCCCCACATTCAGCTTGAGAGGATTCTCATTGAGCACAGGCTGGTACTCCAACAAATCCTCCAGGGTGATAATGCCTCCTAGAACAAGCACATAAGTGTCAGAGTGAAATTACACTAAGGAATAATGCTCAATTGACAGTAATTGTGGTATTTCCAATTTCCAGGTCTTACAGTATAAGAACTAATAAATAGTTTGAATCTATCTATAAACAGAAAAATGAACAAGAATTAACATAACACCTGCTGCCTGGATGTCCTCGACGATGATCTGTGCCATTGACCCGTTATAAAACACGTCAGGCCCCTCCTCTGCTATTCTTTGGTACGTCTCGGCCAGCTTTGGAAATCTAACAATGTCGTTTTCCTTCAGTATGCTTTTTTGAGAATCACAAAACACCTCACTGGAAGATGATAAAAGAGAAAGAAGAAAACCAGTTAAGTTTTAGTGTTTTGTCAATAGAAATGTTTAAATGTCCGGCTTTGGCAACCCCAAGGGGTAGCATAAAAAAGCCACACTGGCAAACAGACATTGCACCCCTCTACCTCTCTACCTAGGACTGCACCAAGCACTGTATGTATATCACTATAGACAATTGTCTCCATAATAGTCAGATTTTTCAAGAAACATACAATTTTCCTACACAGAATTTGCCAAGATTTTGGAAATCCTGCATATAGTTTTTTTTACAGAGAATGAAATGAATAGATTGACAAAAGTTGCTCCATTAAACGTTAATCTACCATTGATGATGTTTCCCCCTCACCACATGTTGGCGTCTCCTTCAATGGAGTCTTTGCTCTTGGAGATAGCATGAGCCAAAGCTTTTCCAATAGGAAAGCCATCTCGAGCCAAGGCAATGCTTGGCTCAAACAGATCCTTCCATGGCAGCCTGCCATGCCTCTTGTGGGCCATCTCGTAACCACGGATCTCCCCAGGAATTGCTATGGACAATCCACCTGTCATGTAGAAACAGCAGCACCACTATTTTACTTTTTAAAAGGTATTTTTTTCAGTCAACTGTCAGACTGGTAGACCAGAATAGAAACAACCCTGTAACCAGAAGCATGCTCAAGGGAAGAGAAAGGTTGTTAAGCATGAAGGAACATAAGTTGATGGATAAGTTGGAAACTCAAATATGAATCTCTCTTAGTCTATCTGATACAACGTTAGTCATGTAATATTAGATGAAAAATCTTTAAAGTTAGCAATCCACATTTTTCTCCTCTCTGCCTAGGAAATACTTAAAACAGCTTCAGGCTAGTACCTGTACGGGAAAGCTTTGTGTTGTTGCCAAACATGTCTTCTGTGGCGTTCATGGGGGCCGTTTCCCTTGCATCAATGGTTTCTACCTTTCCTGTTGAGCAGAAGATTAGGATAATTAGCAGATTGTGTTTCTTCTCATTTAACTGTTTTTTTTGGACTAATAATGCACACTTACCTGTGGCAGCGTCATAGATGACAAAAAATAGCCCTCCTCCGATGCCCATGCTGTGAGCATTCAGAAGACCGACACAAAGCAAGGCTGCGATAGAAGCATCCACGGCTGACCCATTCTTCTTCAAAATGTCCCTGCAAACACAAGAATACACTTAGTAGAAGCATGGACTCACCTATAGACATGTAGATACACAGTATACCGCTGTGTCACAGTTGGAAAACAAAAGTCTGAATTGCTGTACCTTCCTACTTCTGAACACTTTCCAGCATCAGCAGCCACAGCAGCCTTTGAGTAGAAGTGGTCCAGGGGAGGGGGAGTGTTTTTCTTCCCCAGGCCCATGAACACCCCCAGGAACAGGCTCACTGCGGCCACCACAAGGACCACCAGACCTGCAATCAGGGACTTCCCAACCATTGTCCTGCTCAGGAAATCAAACAGAATTTCTCAGAATCTAAACTGTTGACCTCTTCTGCAAAATTGACATATAATGCAAGGCGAGGAAGACAAGGCAGGCCAAGTGTATGCAATACAGTTCAACACAAGGTAATTCAAAATGCTTTACAACATATACAAAAATAAAAAATCATTAAAAGCATTGTGATATGGTGTGACAGACATTAAATACATTTAAAGCAGTAATTAAAATTTCCAGAAAATAAATCTAAATAAAACAGACTGTGGGGTCTGAGTGCTTTTTAAACCAGCAGTAGTATAACTAAATTCTCTGACAGACCGGATGCCATTGTAAGACCTCAGAAATGAAGTGGACTCGAGCAGCACTTTTTATCTTCAGTAGACGAGTCGAATTAATACTGCCTAATGCCATAGATATTAACATTACTACCCAACAACACGTTGAAGTTGACAATTGGACAAATAAACAATTTCACCCTTGTGCCTTTACGCACAGCTATTATCAGCAGTAAATCAAGTAAACGGCGAGAGTAAACGGCGAGAGTAAACGGCGAGAGTAAACGGCGAGAGAAAACGGGATGAAAAAGCACCGTCGTCTTATTATCCACCGTCACAACAAAACCTAAAGAAAACCTACGCTGAGGAAGTGAAGAGTCGTAACGTCTCATCAGCTGAATATTAGGAGTGATAAAATCTGGATCTGCTATGTCTGGAGATACATAGCCAAGAGGCTTGGCATTCAGAATGCCCTCCATCTTCTGTAAGTACAGTCTGGAGCACAGTTTTGCTCACCGTCTACCCCTGTAGTACAACTCTGAGAGCAACATCACGGGAGAACTCGGTGTATTAAAGCAAAACGTGATCTGCTCCCTGGCTCCCCAAATGAAGTTTGTCAGATAGGAGCTCAAAGAGTTTGCCTCTTTTGGCAATGAAGCGCCGACGAGACATCAGAAAGGCGTTGGCGTCAAGACTTTCTAGGAGGTCTAAGTGCAGGCATTTGTAGAGTATGCACCATCGCTTCTCTGTCGGCCTTCTAATCTTAACAGGGAAGGGACCAAAACAGTCTACGCCGCTTGAGTAAAAAGGTGTCTTACACAGACGTCGACAAGCCGAAGGAAAGTCTGCCATCTTGGGTACAGAAGGCGTGGCTGGCACTGCATACAGGTGTTCTGATACCTCTTGATTGCTTCCCTCCCCGCAGGATCTAAAACCTGTGACGCAGTTCAGCCAGCACCTTCTCTGGTCCAGGATGAAAGAGCATCTCATTGAAGTCCTGGATGATAAGCTTAGTCAAATGATATTTGGGATCTAACCAGACGGATGAAGGGAATCTGACTTCAGCCGCTCAGCTCTTCGCAATCTCCCTCCAGCTCTGATAAGTCTTGTCTCCCTATCATACTCAATAGACAGAGAGCCCAAACTACTGTTGGTTGGTAGGGAATGATCAGACCTTAGGGCTTTAACCTCATACTGTATGGGAATGACTCCAACTGCGTAGAAGGAGATTCTCTGATTTGATGTAGTTAGTAGGCGGCTTCATCAGGTGAGCTAGAGCTCAGATCGATCGCCTCATGTAGGGACTAAGTAGTTGATATCAGGGAGTCAAACAGATGGGCTGACAGTCACATGTCCACAGAAAGCTGACTTTCACTGTCCTCTAGTTCTGGATGGGCGGAAGGGCTGGTCGGCCATTGGTCTTTGGAGTGACCGAGAACTCAGGGCCTTGGCGCCAGCGATGTAGCCCAGACAGCTCCTTCAAGGTCTTGCTGATGTCGTGTAATGGGTTGTTCACGGTATTTACCCACCGTTACAAACAAAACCGAAAGTAAACATATTGCCAGCACGCAGGCACGGCTTCACCGTTGACATCACTCGCATGTAACGGACCAAATCACTGCGATCATTAATGATTGAAACATATAGCATCAACAAACAGACTTATCAGCTTAAAATGTAAAACCTGTGGGCTTTCTAACATCTTCTAGGTGCTTGAACTGGACCAATAGTTGTAAATATTTGTAAATGTGTGTGTCCTTTGCATAGCCGTTAGCTTAATTAGTTGTTTTCCATCATATGAGCCAGTGGAGGCATGTAGATCGTAAAGAGAAGAGGCCCAAGGATGGAGCTTTGAGGAACCCCACATGTCATATTTGTCCTCTCAGATGTTTAGTTACTTATAGAAACAACTTATTTCCTGTCCTTTAAGTAAGGCAAGGCAAGGCAAGGCAAGGCAAGTTTATTTATAGAGCACTTTTCAACGCAAGGCAATTCAAAGTGCTTTACAAAAAAAAATTTAAAAAATGAAAGACATTAAGCATTAAAAAAGAAAAGCTAATCAAATAAACATTAAGAAAAAAAATACATGGATAAAAGTTACAGTGCAGTCTAAAATATAAATAGTTCAATTAAACATTACAAGAAAAAGTACATGGATAAAAGTTACAGTGCAGTTTAAGATATGAATAGTTCAAATAAAAGCAGCGACAAAAAGAAAAGTCTTCAGCCTGGATTTAAAAGTAGTCAGAGTTGCAGCGGACCTGCAGGTTTCTGGGAGTTTGTTCCAGATATTTGGAGCATAATAACTGAACGCTGCTTTACCATGTTTAGTTCTGACTCTGGGGACAGAAAGCTGACCAGTCCCTGAAGACCTGAGAGATCTGGATGGTTCATAGTTTAGCAGGAGGTCAGTAATGTATTTTGGGCCTAAACCATTCAGTGCTTTATAAACCAGCAGCAGTATTTTGAAATCTATTCTTTGACACACAGGAAGCCAGTGTAAAGACTTCAGAACAGGAGTGATGTGATCCACTTTCTTAGTGTTAGTGAGGACTCGAGCAGCGGCGTTCTGAATCAGCTGCAGCTTTCTAATAGATTTTTTAGTGAGACCTGTGAAGACACCATTGCAGTAGTCGAGTCTACTGAAGATAAAGGCATGGACAAGTTTTTCCAAATCCTGCTGTGACATTAGTCTTTTAATCCTAGATATGTTCTTTAGGTGATAGTAGGCTGATTTAGTAACTGTTTTAATGTGACTGTTGAAACTCAGTTCAGAGTCCATGACTACACCTAGATTTCTGGCTTTATCTGTTGGTTTGAACATTGCACACTGAAGCTCAGCGCTAACTTTTAAACGTTCTGCCTTGGCTCCAAAAACCATTACCTCAGTTTTATCTTTGTTTAATTGGAGAAAGTTCTGACACATCCAGTCATTGATTTGTTCAATGCACTTACTCAGTGTTTGAATTGGAGCATAGTCTCCTGGTGAAATTGTTACGTACATTTGTGTGTTATCTGCATAGCTATGGTAACTTATTTTGTTGTTCTTCATTATCTGAGCCAGTGGTAGCATGTAGATGTTAAAGAGAAGAGGCCCCAAGATGGAGCCTTGAGGAACCCCACATGTCATATTTGTCAACTCAGATGTGTATTTACCGATAGAAACAAAGTTGTTTCTGTCCTTTAAGTAGGATTTAAACCAATTTAGAACTGTTTCCGAAAGTCCCACCCAGTTTTCCAGTCGGTCCAGTAATATGCTGTGGTCAACAGTGTCAAACGCAGCACTGAGATCTAATAATACTAACACTGAAGTTCTGCCACTGTCTGTGTTTAAGTGGATGTCGTTAAAGACCTTTACAAGAGCAGTCTCAGTGCTGTGGTTTGGACGAAAGCCTGACTGGAACACATCGAAACAACTATTTAAATGCAAGAAATTACTCAACTGTTGAAAAACAACTTTTTCAATGATCTTACCTAGAAATGGCAGGTTTGATATGGGCCTGTAATTGTTCATTACTGAAGCATCTAGATTATTCTTTTTTAAGAGCGGTTTAATGACTGCAGTTTTCAGGGCCTGTGGAAAAATACCTGAGTGAGGAGATTTGTTTACTATATGAAGTAGTTCTGAGGCCATGCAAGGCAAAACATCTTTGAAAAATCCTGTTGGAATAATATCAAGGCAGCAGGAGGAGGATTTCAGAAGTTGTATAATGTCCTCCAGGTTTTTATCATTAATCTGATGGAATTGTGTCATGATGTCTGAATTGATGTTAAGTGGACACAGAGACAACACATTTGCTGTTCCTGATGCAGAGGCACTGACTGCTTGTCTGATTTTCTGAATTTTGTCAGTGAAAAAGGAGGCAAAATCATTGCACGCCCTGGTGGATAGAAATTCAGAGGCTACTGACAC
Source organism: Pseudochaenichthys georgianus (assembly GCF_902827115.2). Taxonomy (NCBI): domain Eukaryota; kingdom Metazoa; phylum Chordata; class Actinopteri; order Perciformes; family Channichthyidae; genus Pseudochaenichthys; species Pseudochaenichthys georgianus. The sequence goes on from NC_047511.1 coordinate 33,554,116, forward strand.
TGGGGGGTTAGTTAGTCTGTCGACGGTAGCAAACAAGGCACGTGCGTTGTTTTTGTTTTTGGTAATGATGTCAGAGAAGAATGATTGTCGTGCGTTTTTCAATTCCAAATTATAAAGGCCAAGTCTCTCTTTATAAATTTCAAAGTGAACCTGGAGATTTGTTTTTCGCCACCTGCGTTCAGCTTTTCGACATTCTCTTTTTTCTGTTTTAACGGTCATGGCCTTTCTCCATGGAGATATTTTCTTCCCAGTCACTTCCTTTACCTTAATTGGAGCAATGGCATCTATAACATTTTTAATTTTTGAATTAAAATGATCTACTAGCTCATTTACTGAGGTGTTAGCAGGGGCAAGTGTGGAAGAAAAATTCTAGAGTAAACATTTCCCTAGTATTTTCAGTTAAACATCGCTTTGTGGTTACCTCTTTTTGAACACTTGTGTGAACAGAAATAGAGCTCTCAAAGAAAACACAGGAATGGTCAGACAGTGCAACATCAGTCACCACAACCTTAGAGATATTCAGACCCTTTGAGATAATTAAGTCCAGAGTGTGCCCCTTATTGTGCGTGGGCTCCGTCACATGCTGAGTCAGTCCATAGCTATCAAGAACACAAAACAGTTCTTTAGCCCCTCTGTCCTGGGGGTTGTCAACATGGATGTTAAAATCACCAACAATGACTAGACGGTCAAAGTCAATACACACTATAGACAGCAGTTCAGTAAGGTCATCAAAAAAGCTTGCACAGTATTTGGGTGGCCTATAGATATTTAGGAACAGAGCTCGATAGGAGCATTTCAGCTGAAGGGCCACATATTCAAAAGAATCAAAGTTTCCATACGATGTCTTCCTGCATTGAAGGGAATCATTGAACAGAATAGCAACTCCACCCCCTTTCTTATGCATTCTTTCCTGACTCATAAAACTAAAGTTGGGAGGGGTTGATTCGATAAGAACAGCTGCACTGTTATTTTGTTCAATCCAAGTTTCTGTTAAAAACATAAAGTGATAAAATCATTGATTAAAAATGTTTTTCCTGCCAAAGACCTGACATTTAATAAAGCTAGTTTAAGTTCGTTAAACACACTATCAGTCATGTTTTTTGTAACAAGCTGTGGCTGACATGGAATCACTGCTAAATTAGATAAACTCACACAAACGTTTGAGTGCTTCCTGTATCTAAGATCATTCACCGCTCTTAATCTATTACCTATCAACACAGATATCGGCAAAGCTACTGGCAGGCAGGGCCCGGGCATGTCCTGGAAAGAGTTGAGAGTGCCATACGCCCTTGAGCCTGGACCCAGCAGATATCAGTTTGCAGATTGTTTTGGTTTGGATGATTGTGGTAGGCATGGTGATGAAGCCGGGGGAGATGGTGCGCGTCTCTGCTTTGGTGATTTTGGTGGCCGTCGTTGAGGAGCGGGGGTAAAGGACATGCTGCCAGCCCTGCGTATCGCCTTAGTCTGGTCTTTGAAATCCAGGAAGGAATCGGTGCCAGCCCTCTGTATCTCCTTCTTGTGTTCCACGATCTTCAGGAGGGTGGGCGAGGGCGAAAGGGTGAACGGAGTATCCTCAAAGGCGTTGACAGGGGGGGGGGGTGACGGGCGGTGGGGACTCCTCCGTGTGTTTCATAGGTCTCCCATAATCAGAACATTCCTCAGGCGGGTGCAGTGATACTTCTTCAGGGTTTTCTGCGCGATGTGTTGTGTCTATCTCCTGTTTTGATTCCTCTTGCCGCTTGTCCTTGGCAGAGGGAACAGATTGATGACGCAGGCAGTTGAATATGTTAGAGATAAACAATTTCACTCCTGACTTGTTCAGGCAAACTCCATTTGCCTTGAAAAGATGTCTGCGGTCCCAGAAAAAGTTAAAATTGTCAATAAAATGCACAGAATGGTCAGTACAGACAGTTGAAAGCCAGGTGTTCAGTGCAAACAATATGCTGAATCTCTCCACTCCTCTTCTGACTGGCGGTAGAGGGCCACTGATGAACACCTCTGCATTTAGAGAGCTGGCAGTTTCCAACAGACATTTAAAGTCTTTTTTCAGCACTTCTAACTCTTGTTTCACAACATCATTTGTTCCAATATGTAGTACCACATTCTTCACAGTCGGATGTTCAGCCCCAATATGCAGGATCTTCTCAGCCAAGTCAGAGACTGTATCCTTGGGAAAACAGAGTACTTTGGTGTTGTTCTTACTACACAGACCTTTTACATCTCTTACAGCAGAGTCACCCACAATCAGAGTTTCAGGCCCAGTCGTTAGCTTTCCCTCTAGCCTTTTACTTTTGGAGTAGCTATTGGTCCTTACCCTGCTGTGTGAAGAGGACGGGTTATCCAGGTCATCAGAAAGAGGTCTCCGGCTCTCGGTCAGCGGAGCGTATCTGTTCTGGATTGGCACACTTGGTGGTTTAGGAGGATTTTTTGTAATTCTCCCTTTAGCAGCTGTCCACTGCTGTTTAGGGGTTGAAGAGGCGCTCCTCTTGGGTGATAACAATGCAGGCCAGCCGGTCGCATCACATATTTCAGAGTGTTGGGCTCTGCCCGTTATCCTTCCTCCCAAATCCCATGAAAATGATTTACTCTTAGGCTTTGCACCCAGAGAGTTCCAGGGAGGACCACCACTTGTAGATTTATGACCCGGTACACAGCCCTCCTGTTCCTTGGAATCCTTGTAGCTGCTAACTAGCTGTGAGTTAGCATACCCTTTTCCATTATTTTGCAACACTGGTAAAGTGGTGTCATTCCCACAACATAGTCCATTCACTTCCACGTTAACTTCCAGCCGTTGCATTTTCATTTCCAGCACGGCCATCTTCTGTAGAAGTTTGTGGAAGTCATCTGTAGAGAACGGAGGCATTTTTCTACCAACTAGCTTAAGCTAAATAGCATGCAGTAGCCTACCAGGCTTTAGCTGTTGCTAGGCCACGCTACTGTAAGACTGGGGTCGCCGTAAAAATGTTGAAATATGGCTGAAAACCTCCGTCTATTTACGAAGAAGAACTGTCCCAGTGATAGGTTAATGTCCAGGAGCCGCTGCTCGAAGTTTTCAGAGAATAAGAATAGGAAAATCAGCATAAAAAGTAAGCAGAGGCAGGAGCAAGCAGAAAAGCGTCTGCACTGTAAGAAAGATAAGCAGAAGTAGGATTCAAACCAGTTTAAAGGTGGATTCAGTAGGATTCAAACCAGTGTAAAAGTGTTCCAGAAGGTCCCACCCGGTTTTCCAGTCTGTCTAGTAATGTGTTGTGGTCAACAGTGTCAAACGCAGTGCTAAGATTTAATAATACTATCACTGAGATTCTGCCACTGTCAGTGTTTAAGTGGATGTCATAGAAGACCTTAGGAAGAGCAGTCTCAGTGCTGTGGTGCGGTCTACGATTTGTGTATCCCGCATGTGATTTTCTCCAAAAATGTAATGGGTTCTTCTTTAGCCAATGCTACACCCTTTCACCATGATAAAAGACAATTAGGCCAGTACTGCTGACAACCAGTCAGGCAAACCAAATCAAAAAACATAAAGCCCAAAAAACAACAATCATATTTTTTTGTCAGAAAGGGAGAACCGGAGGTGGACTTACCTTCGCTGGAGACTATTGGTGAAAAAGAAGGGAGAAGAAAGAGTTGGCTAACTAAGTGTGTGTCAACGGTAATGACAGGGTGTTTACCATGACCAGCTTCACTCATTGGTGATGATGTGAACATGATGTGTCATCTGAGATCACGTGTCACAATACACAAGCATGTGCTTTATTTGCACATTTTTATGAAATGTATAGACAGAAAAACATGCAGATAGAAAGTTATAGAGGACCTGGAGAGAAAGTATGGAGGAAGATTGGGTATTGGAGGGTAAAGGCCATGAAAGCTTTCTTCAGTAACGTATACATGTACATGGGTACACAAGCAATGACGCGATAAGGTATTGTGTGTTTTAGGGTATAAGGGGTTACATTGATGATAATACAAAAAACAAACAGATGTCACCCTTTTTCAAATTAAAGATGCCTCCCTTTCCTCACTTTGAAGTGAAAATCTTGAGTTTTTCTTCCACTCGCCTATAACTTCCATTTCACTCTGATATCTATCTGGCAGGCTACGCCAAAATTAAGGTGAGAGTGATTCATTTACAGATGCCGGCAGCCTTCATTCCGACTCAGGGCTGTGTGTGATTGGCTCAGCCGGTGTTGCCATGCTCAGTGGCCGTGTCACAGTCTATTTGGCTTATTCTGCAGGCGTCCTCTGAGCGATTGAGATGCCTGAGCCTTCTCCCGGCAGCGCAGGTCCAAGCTAACTGGCAGAGACAGGAGCTTCTCAATAGCACATACCCTTCTGTGCTGCCTCAGCTAATCCATTGTGCACTCCTGTGGCCCACTCCTAAAAAGCACTGTCAAAGGAGCCTGTGGGCTGCTGCTGTGTACAAATCTAATCACTACTATCCTGTTCTGGATCTTCCAGGTTCAGAGCCGTCTCAAGGAGGAGAGTTTATCTAATGGACAGACCTGACTCATAGCGGAAGACAGCAATTATATATCTGTCTATTGCAGATCACAAAAGCCTTCCTTCAGCCTTTGAGCGCACGTCACTGCAAGAGGGTTGCTTTATGAAATTTCAGCTGCAGTTCATAGGTTTGTCCCTCAGCTAGAGGTTTAATTTTTACTTTGCTATGAGGGATGCAGTCCTACCCACCAGGCCTCCTTCACATTATTTTCTCACAATAAAGGAGAAGGATTGTACTCAGCAGCAAATCAAATCACATGCTGCTGTTGTTCCTCAGTGACAGGTGAAACGCAGCATTCAGAAACACATACAGTGGAGAGATGGCCAACGTTGGAAAAGGAGGTGATGTCATGTGTTGTTAATGGTAGGTGCACTTCTTTGATTATAGGGAGTCACAGACTGTGTATGAACTACAAGATGGAAATTCAGCATATTTTTCTTAGCAGTGAAGGACAGATTTATTTTTAGATACACGGTTGTGAAATGCATATCTTATATCCCAATGGTACCTCAAACTTGTTTGCATGTGAACCCTTCAAATTCAAGTTGTTTGCACATGATTGTTGAGATCAGATCATTATTTAGTGTGACATTGTTTTACACCCTAATTGCATCTGCTTTCCTTTTGATGTTCTGCATGATTTGAAAGGCCATGCACATTTTATTTTAGTTTCTGCTGTTGTCATTTTGGTTCCTTATATGTTGGTACTTCATAACCTGACACTTGCTTTTTGTTTCCTTATCCTGTAAATGAAGTATTCAAGGGCTAGGGACTCTCAAGAGATCTATCTTAAAAAGAAAGGTCAAAATTGTAATATTCTTACCTGAGTCTCTAGTTTAGTTCATCTCCAATAAGGGTGAATTATTAAGCTCCTATAATACAACTTAATAACATCTTTCATCAAATCATGTTTCCTCCTAAATGTCTACATTTGTTTTTAAACCCCAAACCTCTGGTTTGTAGCACAGGTTTTCTGATAAAAGGCTTTAAACTGAAGCCAAGATGTTTTATCCCACCAGAACTACAGGATTGTTTACAGCTTTTTGTACAGACTCAGTAATGCACTGAGTAGTGCATCTGTAAAAGCGGTGCACCCCCTTAAGCATCTCAAAAACGCCAGATACTTTACACTATCCAGTTATAGATCATAACAAATGTTTGAGATGAAGAAATATAATGATTTCAGAATGCATAAAGCAGGAAATACCATTATGTTTAGCATGTGTTGTTAAATTAGTTATTTTTTCACCATTGCTTGGAGAGTCAAAGCTTTGACAAACAAATTAGTAGCATGGGGCTGATATATTGGGTTGTACATTGAATTAAAGGCACCATGACAATCATTAGTAGAACCTCTACGAAAATAAGCCAGGGAGGATATAGGGCAACCAGGGATAATATTTATTAGACAGCATCAACCGCCCTGCTCCACTAAACAAGGGCACGCCTAGATCGGGTTTAAGTCAAATCAGGACAAAAGTCCTAAAGACAAGATGATGGGACCTTCAAATAAATGAAAAAAATCACCAAATCACAATCACAAACCTCATCCTAATAAGATTGGGTCCCATGAAGAAGAAACGCTGCAGGTGTACAGTAGGTGTGCTTTTACACATACTTTTTTATTCTGGTAAAGCATGAAGAGTAATGGGAGGTGCAAAGACAAGAGCCTGTAGGCCCCTGACCACAGTATTCTGTTGTTTTACAAGGGTCCTCTATCAATCACAAAGATCTTTTTGATACTGATTCATGTGAGATTAACATACATGAATGCTGCTCGGAGAAAAACTTTGATTTAGTAGAGTTCTGACAGGTGCATCTTACAGCTGGTGCAATGGCTGACAACATTGCCAGAAAAAGAAATAATTAATATGTGCACAAGGCCAATGGCAATGCACACTTGATCAACAAGAGTAAAAAGCTAATCGTTCCTATCAAACAACCTCCAGACTCAAACTCATTCTGACTCATCTCATTTTCATTTCTAATTATTTTGAGGACTTCTTGGCACTTCACGTCATGGTTTATCAGACTGTAAATTAAATGCATGATTACATTTTCACTAAAATGAATTTTTCATTTTAGATTTGTGTAGCAGAGGGGTTATTTCAAGACTGGGAGGAGCAGAGCCCGCCCGACCCATTAAGCGACATAAGCGGCCGCCCACAAAGGGCCCCCCCTTTTTTTTATCTCAGTACACCGTCGCCGTGCTTTACCTGAACCTCATCATGACACTAGAGAGGACGTCAGGATTGTAATTTCCCATGTTCAGTGAATGCAACAGAGGCAAGACACCAGACCAACCAGAGAGTTGAATGGAAATAAACATCTGTCTTATTGGATGACAGGTACCTAACCTGTGAGCTGTGACAATGTTTAAAATAAACTGTCAGTCGGACTCAGAGTTTTTGAAGATGGACATAAGAAAATGTTTTCTTAAAAAAGACGACAATTCTCAAGTGGTGGCTCACAAAACACCCCCAGAGCCACCACTCGAGCCAGGTAAACAAGGTATGTAAATGTCAGTAAACTTCCAAGTTATGCGAACATGTAAGCAAAGCATAAATTACAGCTATGTTGACGTTACTTTGAATCGCGGGGGTAAGCTATACTGTTAGCAAGTAGCTATAGCTAGCCAGATATATTAAATAAACACTTTGTCATACAATCTAAATGTAATGTTTTTTAGCGTACCTGGTGATTTCAAAGAAAGCTCTCTGGGAAATGTTGACTTACTGTTCGACATGAAGCTAGAAGCTACCGTTACAGTACACAGTTGATCCTGAGTCCTGTCAGTTAAAATGTGTCATAGTTAGCTTAGCTAAGCATCAACCTAGCACCAGTGGCGGCCGGCCCATAGGGGCGCTAGGGGCGCCGCCCCACTTCTTACCAGATACAAAATAAAAATAAATATTAAATTAAAAAATATATATTTTATATTTTAATTTTTAATGAACAAGGTAAATACCATACAATTAGTATCACACAAATGTATAATCTACAATACATTCTCGTTTAAAATTGTGTTACGATGTCTAAAGTTACTGATAAGTCACCTGTTTCCTGCCTGGCCTTGCCCATGGCATTAGTTTATCATTACGGGGCAGAGCCCCCGAGCGAAACAGCAGCAACCAGCAGGTTGCAAAAGTCTCAATAGTAAACTGTGCCGCCAAAACATAATTTCAGCCAATCAGCGTCGTCAAATATGTTGGTCACGTGGGCGCTCATGTTGGCGCCCATGTTGCTTACGTGCGTTGACGTGAGGAGTTGTTTTTTAGACTCGTGAGTAACCAAGGTGACGTAGTATTTGGATGAGAATGGTGTGCAGGTGGAGTCGCCGGAACCTCGGTCCGCCCAAGAGCTACTCTCCAATCCTTTTGAAAGGAGAAGTTTGGGAGATAAATTGATACTTAAAGACCTTGGACCGGACCAACCCGATTTGTAAGACAAAACGTATCAACAAGGCTTCTCACATGGCTAGCTGGATGCAAACAGGTAAATGCTATCTTTTGTTTCACATGCTTGCTCTTCAAACAGCCGGGGACAGATACGATCTGTTCAGAAACTAGACAAAAGTTAAACAAGTACAAACCACAGACTGTCTGTGTCATGGAGAATACAGTCGCTGCTTTATTTATGTCTGTAGGCCGTTGTTGTGACTTGTGAGTGTGGACGGTCGGAGCATATATAGCGTTAGCTTAGCCAAGCTCCATTCAGGGAACAAGCATTCTAAAAGGTTTTTCGCCTGCCGTCTGTCTGCAGACTTGTCAAAGCATTAATTCATGGTTTGTACTAACCGGTATCAGTATGGTGTTACGTCGGCATCATTTAGAAACGTGTATTACAATTTAATCACGGTAAAATATGTTCATGTTGTTGTAGCTGTCGCTCCCTTGCCAGCGCGTCTTGTTTGAATGATGCGAGTAAACACAGCTGACAGCTGCGGTGAAACTCGAGCGACTAGAGCGATGCGATAGGAGCGTTTAGAGCGAAGCGAATATTCGCATCGCGTCCGGTCTGAACGCAGCATTAAAGCGAGCTCCACGCTGCACTGGAAACGCGCCATTACATCACCAGAAGTCCTAATTTAAGGGGTAATTTCTCCCAAAAAAATTGTTTTACTCACTCTATCAATAGCCCCACCAAAAATATTTTCCACCAGCCGCCACTGCCTAGCACTGAAATGTATGGATGTTATGTGACAGTATTTCTGAGAAAAAGTCAGCTGAAATGGTGGCATAGTTGCCACTGCTTTACGTGTCGACAGCATGTTTGAACGTATTTGCAGCAGTAAATGTGACTGTTTGGCCACTGACGTTGCCATAACAATACCTGAATTTAAATGTGCAACCTCTTTTTGTGACAGAGTTTTGCATGCAATTATAATTCTTCTTCATGATATTCCTATTGACAGCTAGTTTCTATGTGAACATTATGAGATGGACAGCCAGAGAGAATACATGAAAAACAGTTATGAAATACTATATGACAAAACAATAATACAGTTTAAAAGGGGAGTGATTTGTAAAATATCCATATCCATAAAATATGTTACAGTTCTGTTTCATATGGGTGTTGAAAGATGTATCCATAGATCTCTTAATTTTGCTCTCAAAGTGCACCAGATTGATGGTTTTAACTTCAATATTTAAAAACAATTCTTCCCCGGGGGAGCATGCCGCCGGACCCCCCTAGAGGAGGTTAGGTCCACGGTGTTCACATGCTTATTTATACAATATGTGTGCTTATGCTAACATCATAAGACAAATGTTGGTTCCGTGTTGTGTGTAGTGAGTAACGCACTAGAGTTAGGGGGCCCACAAGCCAAAGCTCGCTTAGAGCCCCCAAAAGTCTAGGGCCGGCCCTGTGATTGGTCGGACGCTCCACGTTGCTGAAATCTAAACAGCAGTGTGAAGCAGGCACGGCCGGAGGATGAAGAAACCGGAGCATCCTCAGCATCTGAGCCAGGCGCACGGATAGCCCGCGGTGGAGGTAAAAAATAAAAAAATAAATAGTGTAGCGGTTGCATGGGAGAGAAGTGATCAATTAGACCGTCGAGGGATAGTGTGTGCACCGGATCCAGACAGCTACGCAGCACCAGACAACACGACGCTGTTTTCTACCATCCAAACACAGAGGCTGATCATGGGTTTGTCCTCTTTGTAATATCGTCTGAGCTGCGACACACACCGCCTTCATCTGTAGCGACAACAACACGATGGGTTCCAGACTGAGCAGGCAGAGCAGCCTGGACAATGAGAATTTCTCCAAAAAGAGAAGCAAGCTTCAGGAAAGCACCGGAGAGAGCGACAGGGTCAGCCGAGGCGGCGGCGGGGACTTTCTGTTTGCACTGATGCTGAAATCAGACAAACTGCCCGGGATGCTGCGGAGGACCAACCACAGCCCGTACATCAGGCGTGTGGCGTGGATCAAAGATATCCAGAAGCTGCTCCGTGACCGCAGGATAGAGCAGGCAACTGACGTGCTCAAATTACTGAGGAAGGTAAGTGGAAACTGCACGTAGCCCGGCCTGAGTGCAGGAAAGTCAGACCTGTTTACATTCTGCACTACTGCTTTCAGCCTGCTTTGATGCGCACACAGCCATACACCCTGAAAACATCCCAGAGCAACAGATGGAGAACAAGCTCTGCTTGTTTGTTTTGAATGCACTGTCGTGATTTCCTCTGAATCTTATAGTGCCACGCTTAACCCCCTCTGAACCCCTGACATCTGACCTAAAACCTCACCCCACCTCCAGGTGAGCCTACTGTACTGTACTTCTTCCACTTAATGGACAGAAGCATTTCTGTATAGAAAGTAGGCCACTGGCAGAGCATTGAACCAGTGACACGTTTGTTTTCAGACAGCTGTGACTCACCACACACTCTGTGTGTGGACGTGCTCCGTGTTGACATTTCATTTGACAGAACTACTAACTCTATAAAAGAGGAAATGGTCACACAGTGTCATTACATTATTCCAAATGTCATTTTCTTTGGATGCATGGTAATATATGGATATAGATTCTACACACACAAATGTAACCATCCCCCTCCTCTTCACAAGCTTCCCTACATATGTCCATATTTCATGGAATACGGACAGTCTCACCTCCCCACAGGCTGTTTCTCCGGCTCCCATTAGAGCGACCTGCCCCCTCCATCCCTCTCCACTCCTAATGTGTCTCTCTGTAATGGCCTGTGCTCAAGCATTAACAATGTGAGCCCTGGAGTCCTGTGTTTCAGGATACACAATATTATTCTTCCCCAAAAGTTTTATTAACTCTAAAGAAGGTCAGAGAAATGAAAATGTACACCGCTTTATTGAAGTCTGTGTTGTGCACACCTCTTTGGTGATGTGATAACCTGGAAACCACGGATGCTAACTATTTATTTTGCTTCTTAGCTGATGAAAACATATACACCCCAAATGCCAAAAACAACAAAGCTGTTTTTATTGTTCAAAAAGCTTTTGTTGCAGTAAATAAGATGCAGTCTTCACTTGGCCGTGACAATACTAACAAGCGGGCATTGTTGTTGTCATGACCAGGAATATGTTAAGTCAGTCCAGCTCCTGAATAAAGGATGTTACATCTCAATCAAAGGCCTGTTTTCAAAGGCTTTTCTCACCTGCTGTGGGATATCATTAAAAACAATATGTAGGTGCATGGAAGATGTAGCAGCAGCCTTGGAAATCTAATTTGTTTGCCTACCCTCAAGGCCCCCTCTTTCTTTTAGCTGTCAGCACATCCAGCGTTAATTACTGTGAAGCCATGACACAGGAGAGAGTGGAACGTCCTTAATCAAGGCGAGGAGATAACCTGGTCGGCCTATAGGCTTCATGACAGCCATGTCACAGGGGATATGTGCTCTAAATGAGCAACACTTTCATTATATAAGCCTTTATATATACTTGCAGCATTGCAGGCAGATATCTGAAAGATTTTCTTCTGTGAATTCAAAAGGAGTTTGTGGCAGATTTAATTGGTGAGGTATTGGTGAGCCCTGCTCTAGATGTGAAAAAGATCTGAGGTCTGCTGCAGATATGAGGATTCATGGCTTCACGCTGCGCTCGCACATTACAATTGATCGTGTCTAAACTCAGAGGGGAGATATTTTTAAACCTTGTTTTTCAGAAGGGCAAAAGCAGCTTGGGTTCCGTCTGTATTTACTGTTGCCCTTGTTAAGAGGGGAGCCAGTAATGTGAAGCTGCCAGCCTCCCACTCAAACTGTCTATTACAATCAATGCCCATTGTGTCAGAGAGAAAGGAAATGTGTGTGTGCAGGTGTGTGCAGGTGTGTGCACACAGTATGTGGCTTACTTCTCCTTACATTAAAGGTGCACGGCTGTACAAGAGCTCCGCATATAGATTCCCTCGTAAGACCTGGATGGTGGATGTGTTGATGAAGTGTGTTTTTACATTTCAGTACACACAGTTGTCTCACTGCATTTACAAGGTCATCTGAAATTTCTTTTTTATTCCAGCTTATATTTGTTATTCCATAGCCTTTTGGATTCGGCATAATTATGAGTAAGCTTACATGATAACTGTATTTTTTGACCTCTTTGCAGATATAATCACATTCACTCAACATCAAATGTGCCAATGCCATATTCCTATGAAGTAAAAAGGATTATAAACCAAGACAAATAAATGGGATGTCTTTAGAGAAATATATTTGTGTTAAAAAATAACATACGGTACTGAATTTAATGCATTTGAGATGTTTCTTCTTGATGGCTTTTATAAAAGGATATCCTCATCTCATAATAAGTCAGGCATATTTCTGGAGCTGACATCACAAATAACCAACATCTACAAGGTTTTCACGGAGTTGTGTGTTTCTGCAGACTGTACGTGCTGTGCCATGCCTGGAAACGTGTGGCTTAGTGCCAAGATGTTGACCCTCCAGATCTCACTTTCCTTCAGTAGATGAAAAATCTCCTCTCGTTTGTAATGAATATTTAAAACAAAACACTTCTTTTATCTTTCCATTTCCACTTCACATTGCCCTTGACACAGCTGTGCCCTGCTTCCAACACTAATGCATTTTTTTCCCTCAGGTCGAAAGTCACATGTTTAGATAGCTGATTGAAATTATAGCACAATGTTTTTGTTTATAATTCCATTTTGGTGTGATTGTGATACATCCCATCTTGTCTGCTTTGCTAGGATCTTGGTTTGGAAGGCACCTCGCTCAACGACATCTTATACAAAAATGCGGCCTTCCTCAACCTGGTGGACCCCATCTCACACGAGCTGCTGCTCAGCCTGGCTCGAGAGATGCAATGTCCTAAGAAGGTGAGCCCGCTTTACTCCGCCTTTCTTTGAACCATGCAGTGAATATAAACTGAGATCCAGTTTGATATTAGTATTCTGCAAAAGCATTCTCCTAAAAATAATCTAATGATGGTTTCCTTTTGTTAAGTAGTAAGTTCTCAAGATCAATGGAAATCCAATCTGAGGATGTCATCGACTCAAGTTTCAACAGACGGATGAAAGAAATCCTTCAGACATGTGCTTCTTATGAGCTGTAGAAATAGGAAAATCGGTTTTTAATATGAATCCTAGATTTGTATAGTGGTTACATTTTCTTCCAATGCAATTGCATGTAACTACTGTATGTCTTGAGATCTAAAACCTCATTCAAATGGATTTGCTACTTAATATTTGCTATATTTACATAAGGAAAAGGAATCAAATGAAATAGCTTTAACTGAATAAATATGCTGGGTTGTACGGAAGGAAGTCATAGCTCATCCGTGAATACTGGATTCTTTTTAAATGAAGCTCATGGCCCCCAGCAGCCAGAACATGGCTAATAAACTGAAATGTAAAGTGTTTTCCCCACCGATGCACACTGCATGATTAGATTTGTCTTGCTCCAGCTAAGCAGCCTAATTGTGTTTTGTTCAGGAGTAGCTCAAGGTATCACAAATGATAACAAATATCCTACACTGTTGATAAGGTTGGTAAATGTTATAAGATGTAGGAAACTTAAAGCCAAGATAATGTGAGATGATAATTTCTCTTGGAACACACAGGCAGAATATCTGTTATAGAAATCTGCTGCGTCACGACTTTTGGTCCTGCTTGTCATTATTAATATGATATCTCTGCTCTGTACTACAGGATGCAGACACCATAAAGTCTTCAGATAAGATTTGCAGACAGCTGATCTACCACCTGACCCCGCACTCAAAGTGGCTGAGGCAGACCATGTCCAGACGGAAATCCCAGGCCTGGTAAGCCCTTCTGTCCTGAAGTCCAGTCTGTAATAAATCTGCAGCTCCGCACCACAGAGAGCAGGGCTGTAGAGATTTCCATCTTTGTAGCTGACATTGAGCTACTGTAGGACGGCGCTGGCCACAGGCTGACCTGATGGAAACTCCGTAGTAACCACAGCTGTCAATCATCTTTTTTTTTAAGTGCAGAGGTTCGTGTTAGCGTTTTCTACTGCCTTGTCTCTCTCCAAAAGCGGCACAGCTACAAATCTGTCCATCTGCTCGCTGAAGAAAAGCAGGGATGTAATAATATTATAATACATCGTCTTGATGAAAGACTGAATTGCTTTTGATGTGCAAATGATGAATAGAGAATTGGCTTGTGTACAAATAGGATTTTTTTGTGTGCTCAGGTGTTTATTACTAATCCTCTTCATAAGCCCTCCAGTAATTCTTGCTCATGTAATTGCTTATTCAACAGCTGGCTAGACTCTGAAAATAATGAATTCATTTTCCGAGGGTGAAAATAACCCCAGCATTGAGACGGCGACAATGGGAACACAGTGAGATGAGACAGGTTCATTATGAGTCAGTCAGAGGTATCAACACGCAGTATCAGAGGAAAGGGAAAAGACGTATTCGAAGGATCAGACCCTTCACCGTGGAGCTGCACAGGCAGGGCTTTGTTGTGCTCGTGGACGTTTGATGCGCCCCAGAAAAGGAAATACACAAGATTTAACTGACAGTATCTCCGAAAAATTTGCAGAAACATTTGATCGTTAAATTCCTAGAAAAGGAGCTTCTTTTTTTTTTACTTGGTCATGGTGTTGTTCTCCTAAAGCTGCAGATAGAGAGAGAGACTGTCTGACACTGACTGAGACAGCAGAAGCAACATGAATCATTCAAACGAAAATCCACCCTTAAAACAGAATATTAATACAGTAGATGCTGTGAGCCCGACAGCTTCGCCTGCTGCAGTGTTCACACACAAATGCCTGTCAGATACAAAGACATGAGACAAGGGCAGGCTGACACTTTCTTTGGATAGACAACTCAATTTCTCAAGATACTTTTTTGTATTGTCTTTTATGGTAATTATTTAAATGCTGGCACAAATATGTTCTGCATACACAGTTTGCATGTTGATATTAAAAACATGTGTTGAGCTCACTTACTGTAGACTAATGACTTTGGGGGTTGTTATAGAAATACGCTTATTTGTTTATTGTCACATGTAAGATAGGATCAATCCCAATCTCATGGTTCTATGTGAATATGAAGGGAAAGCCTGCTGTGGGCTAGTCTATCTTACAAGGAATACAGGATAAATTAGCCTTGCTCTGTCCAAAGGTACCACAATCTAAAGCTCTTTAAATCGGAAATATTATATCTCCTGTAAAATATTTTCAATCAGTCAGAGCTAGCATTTTCCCTCTGTAACCATTTGATATGCTAAGCTAAGCTACATTTCTCCTGGCTTACATGAGAGTAGCATCCATCTTTTCATCTAACTTTCTGCATTAGATAAGTTAAGTGTATTTCCCAATATTATGATGTAGTCCCTCATCAAATAAGAATAAAAGTGTCCAAATTCAAAATAAAGGAACGTTATAGACATTGTTTAAGTGTGGATTTTACTTCTCTTTAACTTGCTTCTTTGTTCAGCTGCAGGCAAACTGCCCTCATCTGTGCAAAAATGCAGCAATCTCACCTCTGAGAGGTCTCTCTGTACCCAGTGGAAGCAGAGAGGGCTCAGTCCATTTTAATGCCACCGGATTGTTCATCCCTTCATTATCCAGCATTAGCCCTGCACACTGGTCTTTCCAATTGTTGTACACACATTTCTGACTGAAATGCCAGACTGAATTATTGTCTGAATCGCAATAATCCTTTTAATCCATCGAACTAGTTTATTTTGCTTTTGTTCGAAATGTTTCCCTTTTTCCCCCATTTAATAAGATCTTGACCGCCAGCTTGATAGAAGCAGTGACCTAAAAAATGCTGCAAAGGCGCTCCAACCTTACGGGTAATTTCATGTGAGCGTAAAACACTTTTGTGACCTTTTTCTTTCAATTTTCACACCGCAATCTTCCTGTTCCTTCAGCCTTGTTTGACCTCTCATTCACTCTGTTCCTTTGTTACCTTAATTCTCAGAAAGAACAGAAACTATCATTCTGCTGCCGCTGGCTTTTTAGTTTTCACATCACTTATCTTCATTGCCAGCATTATAACATTTCTGTTTTTACACCTGATCTCATATTCACCATGAAACATTACATTGTGCATTGTAGCATAGTACACCTGTTAAAGATTGCCGAGGGACCCATCAGTCATTTTTACTGAGTGATTCAGCTTCAGTATCCCAGGAAAATACACAATAAGATACAGAAAGGGCAAAGCAGCTCCTCAGCTTGGATTTTTGATCAAAACATCCATCAACTAAAATAATTAGGGGGTAGTATCTTTGTGCAGGATATGCTTTTATTGATATGGACTGTTAGCTGTGAGGCTGGATTCCCGCACCGTGAAGGACAATGCCATAGCGTGTGTCTGTGTGTGTCACTATTGCCTGCTCCTTTATCGTCTTGTGAATATAATGCATCAGAATTGAAAATATAAATGAAATGTCAGTGAGCAGATGTGATTCAGCTGCTCATCTTGTGTCTCTCTGTGCAGTTTCAGCCATCAAGGGGCCGGTATGAATTATAGAACAAAGCCAAACTGTAAATGACTCTGCAGAAAACAAAACGGAAGAGCAATTCAAAAATAGCCAGAGGGAGAGCGAGGAGAAAATGAACTCCTGTAAAATAATTCAAAGATAAAATAAAATGGTTTTTTTTAACAGATGCCTCTTGTTAACATGTACTGTTAAAAAGATTTTAAACATTATTTTCTCCTTTTTATAAATAGCAATTCAACTCATCTCAGTTATAGCATCAGCTAACCCTCCAGACATGAATATGAATGTTAATAAATATGAACAGCATTTCCATTTACGCAGACTGAATTTGAATGCTGCCTCATTATATTAAATTAATGACACACAGGATACTGATGAGCCACATGTGAAGACGAGGGACACACTGTGCTTCATCACTCTTTAAGTGGTCATTAACAGAAAGCCTCTTTATACAATGTCAATTTAATTGATTACTTAACAGATAATTAATTGTTATATATTAGACTTGATTGTGCATGTAAATTGACGAACCACCACTATTGACTAACATTAGAGTCATTTTTGGGCTAAGGCTAGCTTCAATTATTTATTTGTATTTTTTATAAGCTGGAAAAGGTTAGGTTTGTTCTAAAAACAAAGGAAATGCATCAATTAATTACTGTGGTGCTGCTGCTTTGGACATCTTCTAGGCCAGTGGTTCTCAAACTTTTTTCAATAATGTACCCCCTTTGAAAAATAAATGCAGCCAAGTACCCCCTGATCAGCGCAAAAAATATTGTTACGGAAAAAATACCTATATAAAGAGGTACAGTACAGCGCTGCACCATCAGTGTCTGATTTATTATAACAACAACATTGTAACTAAGAAACACTTAAATGCTACATTTCAAATGTTTACAATCCATCACTAAATTCATGGCAAACCAATTTTAACGACATTAGTTGCATTGAACTGATCTTTTTAATAAGTTGTACTTACAATTTAGTGAGAAACATGGGCTTGTGCTTCAATGAGGGAGGCAAACTGCAGTTATTACACTTCGCGTTTTGAAATATGTGTAACTCTGTTAATATAAAACCCACACTGCTCAAACTTCGTTACTTTTCCTAAAATTAGTATATTTATTTATTTTGGGTTGTGGGGAATGAAGATAAAAAGATATATGAGCATTTTATGAGCATGGGATTTTGACCCCTCATATAAACTATGCATAATGCTATACTTTGCGGCCACACTCCGTTGCCAAGCAACGCTTATTGTTTAGGTCCTTTGATAAGCAGGCAGTCATATCATTAACTAGAACTAGCTAGATCTGATAGATTTGGACATAAACGCGAGTGAAGTCTAACCGGACGCGAGAGAGAGATCAGAGAACAGATCAGCTGCTGCTGACGGAGAACACGCAGCTCTGCATGATCACAGCTCGTCCGCTTACACTAAGAGTTAGACCTAACACACTTAGCTAGTTTATCTACTCTGGAACAAGCTAAACTAGTTATACATATATTTATTCTTTACTGTCGGGTCACTTATTACAGGTTCAGCGAGCTGCACGAGCCTGACGAGCTGTCAGGAGAGGGAGAGGAAAAGAGAGCACCCCGTTTATTGTTCCCATTTTATTATCCAGAATTACTGTAAACTTTTGAAGAAAGTAGTTAATCTACTATCAGTAGTTTGTTTAAATGCATTAATTACGTTTTTTTTTCATTAACATAAAATAAATCTCACGTACCCCCTGCAGTACTCCAACGTACCCCTAGGGGTCCACGTACCCCCATTTGAGAACCACTGTTCTAGGCAACATGCGACAAAAGTGATTTGTTCCTAGTCGAGAAAAAGCACACCTCTGAATGATTGCTTTTTTAATCTCTTTTAATCGCTTACCTCCAAACAAGTTCTGTAATTTAAACTGAACCCTAGTGACAGTGTTCTCGAGGGCATGGAGACGACAGAAAGCTGTCTGCTGGAAGTTATCAGCAACACCTTTGTTTTCTGTCACATTAATCTGGACGAAGGATGAAAGAGGCTTCTGGAGAAGACGACTCAGACATCCATTTTTTCCTGAGCTCCAAAGGCTGAGTCTGTCTGACAAAGGAAGGAGTCGTGTGATCAAAACCTATTCACACCTGCAGAGGAGCCTCAACGGCCATTAGGACTTGTGTTACTCTGTAGAAAAGGAGGGATTTTCATATAAAGACGGCAGACAATAGAGAGTGGGAGGACTGGGGCTCACAAGACTTTGAAAAGATACGGCAGATAAATGTCTTGATCTCATTAAGTTTGTGCTCAACCGATGATTAGACTCCCTCATTGTCTGGCTTCATGAGTGGGTTTTATACTCGTTTTGTTTTTTTCCTGTTTTGCAATTACTAATGCTCCAAAGCCTCTTCTCATCAACCCATCAACTACTTCTCAAATGAAGCAGTAAATGCCGCTCAGGGCACATCCATTTTCAGTACCAAAAAACACTCTAAAACATGACAAGTGCCAGGCACCGAGATGAATGTCACAGTAAGTCACTGGGCGCCGTAGGGTGTTAGAATTCATTCTGACACTGAGTCAGTGTTACGGGCCTCTTCAGAAACAGCTCAAGTTAGACATATTGCATTCTCTCGGGGACAGGAGAGTGGCTAACTGGAAACAAAAGGGCAAAGAAGTGCGTAAATAATGCACACATCCTTTCAGCAGCAATGTGAAGAGATAACTACAGAAAGGTATCAATTGTGTTCACATTGAGCCTCAAATCCTGCTTATATTACACGATATCCTGAAGAGCTTTGTGGTTTCAAAGGTGTGTGATCTGAGAGCCAAAACAAACAGATGTCTTGCGCATATTACTCCCTACCTACATATAGAATAATGCTTCTTTTATTGTCATTTTCTTTATAAATAACCTCCATATACTACCAAGAAGGTTGGTTTAAGGACTTTCTGAAACCAACACCACCCCTTATTTTAATTGAAAATGTTTGAATGTATTGTTTAAAGTTCAGGCACTGTACTTGATGTTGATGGACCGACATGCCAGCGGAAAAAACAATACACTCAGCACATTTATTAATGCAACTTGGTCACGCAAAGTTATTTCAAGATGCATACTTGTCGTGTGTTGTTGTGTTTCATGTGTGTGTTGTCTCAAATGCAGATCCAAAGACACATTTCAATGATATGCAAATCTAGTGGACAATAAAGTCATCTGAAATAAAAGAAAACAGCCTTGTAGGAGAAACCTTTGCGCTTTAAAGGTTTTAGCAACAATTGCATCTGAAAAAAAACATATTTCAAGCAAGCAAGAGAAAAAGCGTTCAAACACTATATTAGGGAAATACTTCTTGCATCTGCACTTCAGATACAAACAAAACATATTTTCCCCCAAATTTCACCAAATGTTTTCTTCAGGTTTTTCTCACTAGCTTTGAAAAATGCATTATAGCAACCATGGCTTCTTTGCTGGAGAGAAAAGCATAATCCTAAGAACGCATTTCCAAAACGTTCCTTTCCAGTCTTATAAATAAACGGGCCAAGTATCTTCAATTCAAGTTGTATCTTTCTCTAAAACACATCATAGTTTATCTTTAAAGCAGCACTCTGTCCCTGTGCTGAAAGGAGCTCTGTGCTCCCGGCCGTCAGAGTTTTGAGCTCAAGCTGTTGGCTCATTCGGATGTTTTGGCTCTTCTGTTTACACAAGTAAATCCCCATGCTGGAGTCTCTATGTCAGCCTTCCGCTCCATGCCGGCCCTGTCACCCCTCCTTTATACAGCACAGGAAACACAACATCAAACCAGGGCCTTGTTCCCCAGTTACATCCTTTCACCCTCCAGTCAATTCTTAAACTAGTTTCTGTATTTCCATCTAAGTAATCCAACCATTTTTCTCTTATTTGTTACCAACAGTCTCAAGACAACCCTGCAGAAAAAGCTCTCCGGGGACTGCGTCGACCTGTCAGGCATCCCCCTGTCCACCCGCGACGTCCGCCAAGTCTTCTTCTACCTCCAAAACAACCGAGACAGCGTGGTGGCTGTGGACATCAGCTTCACCGACCTCCAGGACGACAACCTGAAGATTCTCCTGCCTCTGCTCGCCGTGCTGCCCAAACTCAGCACCCTGGCTCTGAACGGTAACCGCCTCACCCTGGTCATCCTCAAAGACCTCACAGAGATGCTCAAAGACCCCAAGATGTTCTCCAGCCTTGCCTGGATCGACCTCGGCAACAACGTGGATATTTTCACCATGCCGCAGCCGCTGCTGGTGGCGTTGCGTCGGCGCTGCAGCCTCAAGAGCAGCCTACCGACAATCTACGAGTACACAGAGGGGCAACCCTACTGCTACCACCTGGAGACCTCCATCGAGGAGCCCAGCCACTACGAGGAGGAGGAGGTGGAAGAGGAAGACGAGGATGACAAATTTGAGCTGGAGCAGTGGAGTTTAGGGGAAAAGCAGCTCTCCAAAGACTTCACCATCCACTACTGTGAGAGGTGATCGGGCTTTCCCACTACGAGGCTCTTTCAACGGGGGTCGAAATGCGTCCCACAGCACTCTGTTACCTCCTTTGCCCTATTGCCCTCACACCACGAGCCCTGTCACCCTTCGAGGCACGAGGGCGAAATGTGCCCACATTGTGAACTTCTCGTCCCGACACAGCTACCAAGCTATCCCTAACCATCTCTGAGTTAACGCACACAAGAAGAAAGTGACGACGGTGGACTTACTGTGTTGGTGGATGGTGCTCTTGGGAACGAGGTGCGGTTTCATTGGAGGGGGGCTGGAAAAGTTAATGAAGCGGTTCTCTCTCTCTCCCTCCCTCTCTCTCCCTCTCTCTTTCTCTCGTTCTCTCTCTGATAGTGAGGAGCCAATCCCAAGGAGATTTAGTTCAGTTGGTTGTATGGATGAGCAGCATCCCGGCGGTGGTTAAAAGTGGAGCTGGAGTTAGTTTGGAAACAGAGGGTCCCTGTGGGTTCTCTACCAGGACTGAGGCTATCTCTGGCAGGCAGAGCCTAGCTCCACATTGTGTGTTCTCTGTTAATCTCTCAACAAAAGCTATGACACAAGTTCAACAGACTATACAGCCGACGACCCGTCACGTGACGCCAGCAAAACTGCTATGTCAAGACTTTTCGCGTATTCCCCCCCTTTCCAAATGTCCACTTGTGAATACCCACGCAGCCCTTGTGTAGATGCAAATGAGGGCACAAAACATGATTCTCTTGTGTTTACACGGTCTATTTTTGTGCACTTTTGGTGAACAAAGCAATCTTAGAAGACAACAGGTAGGACTCAACAATGGATAGCTGTCACTGCTTGTTTTTATACTAGCCTAAATGCTGATATTGGTCTTACTGAGCTGATGTAGCTATCACCACAGTGTTTTCAGTGCGTTTATGACACCACAGACAAGTGTTTATGTGGGCCAGCTAGTTTGAGCAGTGCTGTTGGTCCTACTGCCGTTTGTCTCTTCAAATATGTAGTCATTTCCATTTATTGACACCGTACTTCAGTGGCTCTGCGTTTCTTATGAGACACAAGCATGACTGTTAAATATCGGTTATAGTCCATCTACAGTAGCACATAATGATGAAGTTAGACTGACTGAAAGCACTTTAAGGATACTTTTTTCTTTATATTTCTGTTTCTCCATAGCATAACCTCTGTGTACATTGTTTGTATGTACGAAGCTGAACGCAAAACCTCTTTTAAGAGTGAAATGATGACCAAATGGCTATTGATTGTTAGAATGATCATAGAAAAATCACCAGATATATAATAAATGTTTAAGTGTGTGTTATATGTGTGTGTGTAACAGTAAAATATCTGATTACTGCTGTAATTATTTGTGTTGTTGTTTTAGTGTTTCGTCTTTTGTCTGACTCTGTAATTATAATAATGACTCTTAATATGAAACTGACCTCCAGCTGTAAGCTTGCAGAGCAAACAAAAAAAGGGACGTGGCTGATGGGATTACACAATAAAACATGAAATAGATCAGTAAATGCAGAGAACTTTCAAATCGAATGTGAAATGTGAATGATGGAAAGCACTGTCCACCTTGTTTAGTATTTTATGTTCCCGTGTGTCAAACTTTCCTTGTAGCCTGTGTGTTCTTGTCTCATGCCAAACACTGACTGCCAATAAAAGAACCAATCCCAACTCAGAAGTCTGGATTTGTTTCATTTTGCAGATCTCCACAGTGTAAAAAGAGTGAATTGAAGTAACTGGGTCACAAGCAGAACCTGCAGCTACTGAAAGAAACTGAGGGTTTATTTTATGCAGATTAGTCTGCAAATAGATGAATAAAAGAAAAGGCTTAAAGCATGCTGACGTAGGAAGTGATTTAGTTGTTTGTGAGCCAGAAGGTCATATGTGTGCTGTCAGTACTAGAACGTAATTTAGTACATTTAAGTACACTTCAAGTACTATACTTTAGTAAATATTTGAGGTATTTGTAATAGAGAATGTTCACATTTTTATTTTATACTTCTACTGCACTTCATTGTGGAGGAAAAGGGTGTAGTGTAGCTCTAATTTGATAGCTTTAGTTACCAGATACTTTGCAGATTTGGAATATTAATAAAACATGCACATCAAATAATACATTATTATCTATAATTAAAGGTTAATATACCAGGCAGTATATATATATATATATATATATATATATTCAATAATAAACCCTATCCTTACCAATTTAAACACAAGGTGATGAACACATTAATGCATCACTTATAACAGAATCATGTAATACATGGTTCTGTAATATAGGCCATTCTGCAAAACGACTACTTTTAGTTTTGGTACATTTTGATCCTAATGCTTTTGCTAAAATACTTTTACTTGTTACAGAGTATATGTACTGCTAATCTTTAAGGGCCATTTCTGAATACTTTCTCCACCACTGTGTGCTGTCAACAAAAGGGCTGCCTCTGTTCCAGGGAAGGCAGTGCGGTCATCTACCCATAATGCTCTCCTGGCTACCTTTTGTTTCTGCTGTCAGTCATGGTAATGTGACATTTGCTACAGGTGGCTCCTATAAGGTCAGAGCACAGTGTGACTGTCACACCCCCTGAGGTCCAAATACCATGTGAGAGGGCACGAAGCACACCCTTAAAAATAACCCGGATCACATCTGACCTTCTCCTTCAGGGTTGATATGTTCCCGAGATGTTGAAGGAAATAAGAAAAACTGAAATATATTTATTTCCCTTTAATGTGTGAATTGAAGGCATTCGTGCCTTTGTACAGAGTGTCGGAGCTATATATTATTTATTAGTTTAACATTTTTTTCTTGTTGTTTTTGTGTATAGTAAATGTTCTATTATTTAGTGATGTTATTGTAGTTAGTTAAAGTACTTTTATGCTTTTATTTTGAAGGCATCTTTTGGCACTGGGTGATTAGGGCACCTGTTGTAATTGTATATATTGGAGACAGGTAGTGGTGAGAGCCAGAGCACTAGTAAGCATATCGTTTTCTACCAGGGTTATTCAAGCAAGAAAGAAAGAAAGAAAGCCATAGGAAAGGCTTAAGGAAAGTACACCTTTTCATTGTACCTTTCGGATATTGGATCATGGAAATAAAATGCACATAACTGACGATCTTGTCTGGACTTGGATCATTCCCTGAGTAAGATTCGCTATCTGGTGCCTCAGCAGCAATCATACTTTTAACTATGATTTCGGCCGCTACACAGAGGCTTTTTATATATTTATATATCTTCACAAACTTTCCCCCTGGAAATGGTTCTCTTGTTAGTCACTATTTGATCTGATTCAATCAATCAATCAATGATTATCTTGCTCCAGCTGCTGCATACTCAGGCACAACATAATGTATTAAAACCAGCACAGAGAAGTCAACCAGGTTTTTCAGAATACATTATGGCACGGAGCGGTGCATAGACAAATTTAAAAAGCAGTGACCTCAGGTTTAAAAGCCAGATGAGGGCCATTTTGGTGTTCTATTGGTTGTTTTGATTCACAAGTTATTTTCCTTTGATTTATTACCATATAAATGCAACACCAACAAATAAATATTTGTAGGCCTACATACTGTCAGAGAATATTTTAATGACATCTCTTTGTGTTTTGAGATTCTCAGTCTTTCTTACATTTCTCCTGCAAGTAATTTCTCAGGAAGACACAGGTCAAAAGGTCTTCTGCCTTTCCTGTGGGAGGAAGGGTTTACTGCTCGATGCAGTTACGGGACAAACAATCTTTGTTTGTCCATCTGTTATCGATTTAGAGTAAAAGCCCGCGCTTCTAAGCTCCGCCCCTTCTCAGAGACCAGGTCCGAGCGGTTCTTTCTTTGTGTGGGCAGAATTGATTTGGCAGCCTGCATTGACAGTGCGAGTTGCTTTGTTAATCCTCCGGCCGTATTAAACTCTCAATAAATCCCAGTGTTTGACATTCAGAACTCCTGCTCCTCCCGTGTCTCTCTGAGTCCTGACTTCCATTGCAACAGAAGTTTCCCTTACACATACCTTTTAATGTATACATTCTCTTTGCGACACCTTTATCAACAAGTTCATTCATTGCACCTCTTCAGCTATTATCGTGTCAAACTCAAGAATTGCGAGAGATTATATCACCCACACATAAAACGTTTTTAAGAAAAAAATCTAAAAGGTTTTAGCTTATTTGTGAAATTGCTCATCGAGGTATGGATAACTGATATCTTGCAGGAAATTGTCATCTAAATAATCAGCTTTCAGGAAGTTCCTCAGTGTTTTAAAACATAAAAGTTATAATAGAATATAAAGCATGGAGAAAAAAAGCTTTACTTCATTATCATACCTATAACTGTATTTCATTTGCTGTATATTCAATAAAATGTGGTCTGGAAAAGTATTTTGTATCTCTGACATGAATGTAATTTGCAAGATGTTTAAAAATGGAATGCAATTATGTTTACAGTAGAAAGACACAACTAATGACATAAGTGGGACGATGTGTACGAATAAGCGCATTCACAAGAGGTCACATTCAGTCACGGTTGTTTCTTCGATGACGGTCAAATCGATCATGTCACCGTTACAGTCAGTTATGTTCACACACCACGTTCATCTGCAGAGGCCTGGTATTCGGTGACATGTTCGATGATTTAACACCATCTGTGTTGCAGAAGGGCTCCGTGACCTTCAGGCCCTCCTGCCTAACCAATGTCAGCGGCTCCTGGTCTCAGTAGCCGGCGGCCTCGCCCATCTTCCTGGCGTCAGACACGGCGCAGATGCAGCCATCTTTCTTCTCCACAGCATTCACCACGTTGTAGAAAATCTTCCCATCGTTCTGTGTTTGTCCCAGAGCCTTCAGAGCCTCGATTACTTCCTGAAAGGGGAAAAGAAGAGGGGACTACAGTATGATGCAACCAAGTACTCAAGTGCTGTGCTCAAGGAAGCACTTTACTTTACTATTTCTATTTTATGGGCGGTGGTGGTGAAGTCCATAGGGACTTGGCAACTGGAAGGTCACCAGTTCAAGTCCCGGAAAGACCAAGTGCTACCGAGGTGTCCCTGAGCAAGGCACCGTTCCCTACACTGCTCCCCGGGCGCCGTACATAATGGCAGCCCACTGCTCCTAACACTAGGATGGGTCAAATGCAGAGAAACCGTTTAGTATAATAGTACCTGTACTACGTAATGACAATAAGTTGAATCATCATCATCATCATTTATGCTTTTAAAATTCCACTCAACTTTTTTTTAATATTATTCTTTTTACACAACAATATTTGTTTATTTTTATGATTCAGATAACTAGAATTATAAAATATAAATGTATAAATAAATTATGATGCATTTTTAAAGGTAATCAGCCGTTTATATAGCACAGTTATATCCATCTTTATTAGCTGCAATATTGAAATACACCGTTAATTTCCCCACTGTGGGAATAATAAAGGATTTCAGATTCTGATCTGATTAATGTATTATTAATTATAGTTCACTGATATTATATAAATGACACTGAAGTGGGCCATTCTGCAAAATGAAATGTCTACTTTTACTTTAAATACTTTAAGTACATTTGTATTGGGCCCCATTATTCTTTTGGGGGGTTTCCCTATCTGTTATATAGGTTTTGGTGCATGTAAATGGTCTGTAAAGGTAAACATCCCAAAGTTTCCTCCAGAGGGAGTGTGTCTCCCACACACTCCACCCCTACCTGAAACGCGTCCATTGGACTCCTTTGTTTACCTCCGTAACATGAAGACATCATTATGTAACACTTGATCTTCTATCGAGTAGGATTTTGAATGAATTGGATAACCAATCCAAAACTTAGTTAAAATGTATAGAATGTATTACCTGATCAAAGTGGGGTTCAAACTTTACTGAATTGAAAGGGTTGATAGAAAAAACCGGAGCAGCAATCGCCTCCTTTAGGCTCTTCCCAAACCAGAGGTAGTTCATGAGTGTCTGGAAGAAAAAGCAGAACAATACTTTGCAATCTGCCAGATGGGAAATTGATGAGCACAAAATGGATTACAAGCATTGGAAAGACACTCCCGAAGACAGCACTTGCTGTGACAACAGTGAGGGGCATTAGTGTGCAGCCATTTATCTTAATAGCACTTAGTGTGATTGTACCGAGGCCATCCCAGTGGTGATCATGCTCCCGCCCGTCGATCCAATCACCAGCGTCCTGGACGCAGACTTCAGCACAGTGGGGGCCATGGAGGATGGAGGCTGCTCCCCTGACAACACAACAAAAGCCTTGACTGACAGGACACACACCTTCAATTCAGACTCATCAATGTGAGAGGAACGAGAAGGAAATTATTATAAATGCAATCAGAGTCTTTGAATGATGTGGATCACGAGTGGGCATTGAGGGAGAATGGCATTTATTCAATCGTTTGGCTTTGTTCAGCAGCTGGCATCCGACAGGATTGAAACTTTTCTGTTGAACTGTAATTTTACTGGGTTGTAGTTTTGACATTATAGAAATTCCAATAATTTGGAACAGGGCTCAGACTTTAACGTTAACATTATCATGCTAAACACACTCACAATAACATTCTCATTGTTCACATGTATGATGTTTAACATTCATTATCCTAGCGTATTAGCATGCAAACCTTTGCTTTCTTAGCACTAAACTGTCTATTTTTCCCTAGTTCCATATTTTGTTAACCCAAACAAAAATGTATTGGGTGCAATCTTTTTCCTGTAAGACATGTCCTCACAGAGGCCAAAAGAAGTATGTTTTGCATTTAACAATCATTAACTGGAAACAGGAAATGTGTCATGCTTATCTGTTTACCAGGAAATATGTTATTTGTTTTTCCACAGAAGTCCAACAGCTCGTTGTTTAAAATGATTCCGGTTCTCGGAGAATAGACCTTGGAGCCAAATCTGTGGTGAAAGAAACATTGGGAACCTGTTAGACATAAGCTCTTCTAACAATTATGGAAGATCTCAGAGGCCAATGAGCGAAAAATATTAACTTTGGTCATCATTTTTCCAACTGTTTTAACTGAAAACAGGTGGGGGAGAAGTTTTGGAATGGGAAATTCTCTTTTTTTCCAAAATATTTGTAGGTGTTTTAATAGTAATTTCTGCCAAAAGAGGCTGAAGTGCACCATTACCCAGGACTAAAAGCATTCATGCCTTCTTACATGTGTTGATATGTCATCATTGGGTACCACTTTACAATAAGACTACCCTTATAAAGGGTTTACAAATAGTTTGTAATTCATTTATTAATTAGGTTGTGAACACTTTATAAATCATTAATAAGCTTTTATAAGAGATAAACAGGGCAACTGTGACCGGTTGCTTGCCAAATAGTGAGCCCACATTTATCTGTAGTGCTAAGCCTTATTATAAATGGTAGTAACTCATTAATACATGGGAATGTGTTGTGTGTAACCTGTTACGTGCCGTAGTGGGTGCTGGTGTGTGTGTGTGTGTGTGTGTGTGTGTGTGTGTGTGTGTGTGTGTGTGTGTGTGTGTGTGTGTGTGTGTGTGTGTGTGTGTGTGTGTGTGTGTGTGTGTGTGTGTGTGTGTGTGTGTGTGTGTGTGTGTGTGTGTGTGTGTGTGTGTGTGTGTGTGTGTGTGTGTGTGTGTGTGTGTGTGTGTGTGTCTTTCTCTCTCTCTCTATATATTGTCTTCAGGGTGTTAACTTCAGGTGCAGCCTCTCCCTCCAGGTGCAGCTTCTCCTCCAGGTGCTCCCAATCACCAATCAGGGCCTCCATAAAGGACAGTCAAGCTACCCTTCTCCTCTGGCTGCATGGTGTCTATGTCTCTGTGTAATTTGCTTTGCAAGTTGGCTGGTGAGCCCGTTTTCTACTTGTCCATCATTGGTAACTAAACCTCCCTTTGTGGCTTCAGAAGATCAGTTTCCGCTAATATAAGCCAGCATCCTTGGTATCTGTTGCTCACTGAGTTGATTCTCGCTAAGTAGCTAATACAAGGCGAGAGCGAGAGAGGGACGGGGGCTTCCCCTGGTATGCTCTCTCTCGGTAAGCTCTGTCCCTCAGAGCTGGGTTAATAGCTCTCGGTAAGGTTCTCTCAGACTTGGTAAATATCTCAAATGTCTTGGTTGAATGCTGAGTGAATTACTTTGTTGAATGAGTGGAATGAATTGAAGTGTGTTTGTGAGTATTAGTAACCGCCACCTGTGAGGATCTTCCTCCGAATACCTGCGGGAGATAGGTATGTGTTTGTGGATGTTAGCACCCGCTGTAAGGGAAACTTCTGCAGCAATGGAGAGTCAGGACTCAGAGAGACACGAGGAGAGTTGGAGCTTTGATGTCTGTGTCGGATAGGAGTGTGTTTGTGAGTATTAGTAACCGCCACCTGTGAGGATCTTCCACACAGGTGGAGGATCTTCCTCCGAATACCTGCTGGAGATAGGTATGAGTTTGTGTCGGAAAAAAGGTATGGAATTGATGTGAATTGATTTGGTGAATGAAAAGTTGAATGTGCTTTTTATTATCACCGGTCTTTTTATGAGGAAATGCCTCTAAATTCTATCGGGAGATTTTAAATATCACAACTGAATTGGGCAGTTGAAGTTACAAATGATGGTAATAAATGTAAAACTGTGAATAAAAGTTTCATATTAGAAAATGATCACTGCATGATAGTTTTAGTATGATTATAATGTTGTAAAGAGAGAAGGTAAAAACCCTGTATTAGTTTGGACCTATTTTTCTTCACATAAACTGATCCCACCTTTTGGACTGGGACAACTTAAAAGACATCTGCGCTCTCCTCTCCTGCTTCAAAGGTAAAATTGCACCCTGCCACACTCACACTTAGGTAGGGCCACACCTCATTTACTGATATCAAAATCCTTCGGGATCGCTTAAACAGATTCAAGAGAGTTGTCTGAATTGAAACAGCAGTTAATTGAACCTAGTTCTTCAGGAGTTAATAGAGGTGAGATATTGCTGACGTTGGTGGATCTGAGCCAAGCAGTAAACTTACATAGACTCAATAACTTCGGTTAGAGTAATTTCCTGGAATAAATTATCAGCCCTCACCGACTCTTACACACAATATGTGTACTTCATGAAATAAAACTCAACTGTAGTAACATAAACTTGAACTTTTTACTGATCAAAATCATCCTGGAACTTGTGTTTTTTCCCAGGCAAAACATTGTTATTTTACAAGTAACATTTAAAAGATTATTCTGGCATTTGTTTTGTCACTTAATCTAAAACACAGAAAATAAAATCATTTAAAATCAGGATTAGAAAATGTTTTACAACAATATTTTTTTCTCATTTGCTTCTCAGGACTTCCGTACAAATGAATGTTTCTCTAATTCTGCTTTTGGACTGCAATGACTGAAGTATTTTGAAAATAGAGATTTACTTTTAAATTCCTTTTACAATAATCTCCTAATTCTTTCTAATCCTCTGCTTTCAAACCAACAGTAATACTCAATGGTTGATTCTTGCTGTAAAGCAGAACGCCTTCAGATACTGACATGTGGTTGATGCTGCTGGTGACAGACACAGCGGATCCATCCTCCGCCAGCACCGACACATGGGTGGTGCCCATGCTTTCCAGATAGGGAGTGATGTTGTAATACTGGGCATCATGAGTCCCCTCGCTGCTGATCAGGCTCCGTATGTGCTTGGCGAAGCTGTCCTCTGTGAATTTCTTGGCTATCTGTAAAAAGTAGAGAGCATTCAAAACCTTGTACATGACAAAACACTAATTACAGAGCTATGGTTTTGATTGTATTTCAGGCTTCTATCTTCTTTGTAAGGAAAACAAGAAGTGTAATAGGAACTAAGTTTCAAAATGAATTGGACCCTGTTTTTAACCATGCCTCTGAAACTCTTTTTTGTATCAAACATTTTACCTTTTCTTTAGAATAAGTATGCCTATATTAAAATGAAGAAATGTTGATGTCAATAGTTGCAGTTTTATGGTGGGGTACACACATGTAGACTTTAGCTTAGCCTACAATTAAGTCTCTAAATGTGCCCGTTATTTCAAGTTGCTACAGATGGATAGACCAACTAACCAGAGATAGTTTGAATGTTTTTGATTTAACCTCGAGCAACCTTTTTATTTTTCTGACCAAGCAGGGGTCAACCTCTCCTGACTTTAACAGTCAAACTGCACTACATTTCAGACTTTTTACTCCACTACATATATCCGACACCTGTACAGTTTTTTACTACATAGACATAGAATCGACAAATAAAATGTCATGCATTAGTTATAAATGAAACCCTTTAACAATTAATAAATAACTTAAAACCATATCCACCAGCTATTCTATAAAACAATAACATTTGTATTTGAAGAACATTTACCAAACAATGCTTCTGAACTTTTACTAAAGCAAACAATCTAAATACTCTTTCCACCTCTGGGGATAAACCATGAGAGACTTCACTTTTTCTTTTAAATAACTTACTTCTTCTGAGCTGAACCCTGGATCACGGATGTGTTTCTTTAATCCATTGGCAAACTTAAAAGCTTCGATAATGTGATGATACGCCAGTGTTTTTTCTTCCTTTTGTTTCAGAGTTGCCGGACTCAAGTTGTATTCTATAAATAAAATACATTATTTAGGTTTCCCACACATAAAGTCTGGTATCTAGATCTTTTGGCATTAAACAATCTCATTCCTGCAATCATGTAGGTTAGACATGCAACAACCAATCAAGGCATTCATTTCTCTTCTCAGCACATGAACTAAGTTTGTATGTGATTTCAAAGTGGGGATGCATAGCAAGTCTGCAGTGTGTGTAGGAGGAACCTTTCATGATGTTCAGGATGAGGCTGAGGATAATGCCTCCTGCAGGGGGCGGGGGGAAGTACATCTGGTACTCTCCCAGAGTAATCGCCCACGCATCAGTCACTGTAGCTCTATATGACGCCAAGTCCTGCACCGTGAGTGTTCCTCCTGAGAAAAATACAGAAAGAAATGGTGGTACTCAGCAGAACTGACTGAAAATGCATCTTAGCTCCACATAATTAAGAATTGTAATGGATACAGCGACTAAAACTGGAGATTATGAGGGATCTCTGCAGTGGTTAACAGTCCCATTAATTTGTAAATGGATCACTGCGAGGGAAAATTGTTGAAAAATGATGATGAAATATGTTTGACAATACCTGCCTCCTGTATGTCACGGATTAAATCCTCTGCTGTTTTTCCGTTGTAGAAGGCGTCTGGTCCCTTGTTTGCAATCATCTCTAAAGTGTCGGCCAGTTTCTCACGCTTCATCATATCACCAGCCTTTAGCAATTTTCCGTCCTTATCTGAGAACAACTTTCTGGCAAATACCACGAGAGAAAGCATACATTTAAATACAAATGTTTTTGCAAATCATATTTATGGTTCATTTTCAGGGGGTGTTTTTGTACCTTAGTGGCTCTGTCTTGTTGGTATCGGCGTAGGGGATGTATCGAGCTTGGATCGCAGGAATAGGAAAACCTTCTCTGGCCAGTTTGATGGTTGGCTGGAAGAGAGAGGCCCATGGCAACTTCCCATAAAGCTTGTGTGCCTGCTCATATCCCCGAATTTCCCCTGGGACTCCGATCCATGCGCTACCTGTGTGGATGGAAAGATGGATAGACTGATTTAATCATGTTCTTTTTTTTTTTTTTATGGATGCATTTCCCTTTTTGATTGGCGGGTTAGTCAGATCACCTAAGGGTGTGGAGACCGGCTCTTCATTAACATTTGAGTACAATTTGTGCATTTACTCTCTCGTCCAGTGAGAGTGTGGGAACGCCCTTTCTCCAGGGCTTAAGAGCAGAGGGGAATTACACGCCCACTATTCTTAATCAACATTTCAGCAGATATTATCATCAAACTCTGGATTCCCTTTTGAGACTTTCTTGCTGTCTCAACTTTTCTGATAGAAAGTGATATTGCACAGGGAAACCTGCACTCTTTATTTTTTTTTATCAAAACCCCTTCATACACATGTCCTTATTATTGAAAAGACATTTGATTATTAATACAATTGAATTGGATTCAATTGTATATTATTAAAGAGACTTTTTTTCATTGTGAATGCACTTGTGAGATTTGTTTCTCAATATCCTTTATTATAAAAGGCTGGTAAATACTTCTGAGGCTTCTTCCCAATTGTAATATGCTGCCCCACTATTTACGACTAAGTTTATTTTTCCAATTTGTGCCATTAATGACTTCTACTTCAACACAATTTTCCTGGAAATATTCTACATTTTACTACGATACATTAATCTAAAAGAATGTTCACATTACAATTGTTTTTTTTAATGCATTTGAATGAAAAAGTAACTATGAATGTTACAGATTTATGTTTTGTATTAGATATAGATACATCATATGCCCATAAAGTGGACTCCCACCCTATAGATGTCAAGATCTGTCTGTGTTGTATTTTGTCTTGTCTTTTTCTGTCTTTTGTTTCATGTTTTATTTTGAAAGGTCTTCACCTCCTGTCTTGACTGTTTCTGTCTGTGTTGTGTTTTGTCTTGTCTAGATCCGTTTTTGGTTTTCTGTCTGTGTTGTGTCTTGTCTAGATCTGTCTTTGGTTTTCTGTCTGCGTTGTGTTTTGTCTTTAGATCTGTCTGTGGTTCCCTGTCATTAGTTTCCCTAGGCTGAAGTCGAATAGTCCATTTAGCTTAGGAACCTTCCTAAAGGAGTGAAATGACCCGGAAGTCCCTCAGTGGCAGCCATGATAAGTGCCGTTCGAATTCTCTAGAATGATGAGAATGAAAGGAAAGGAGGTTTCAAACTTCCTTTATAACCTCCTTTAGCTTAGGAACCACTGGACCTCCCTAACCGAAAGGAAAGGAGAAAATGCTGCCCCACAATGCATTGCAGCCGCAGCATTTGCCGTCACACAACAGTCGGCCGTTCACGGAAACAACCGATTATGACCGAGAAATGATATCATGAAAGTTACGGTGCTTATTAAGCATTTTAAAACGTAGGTGGTAAGTTGCCAAAGTGCTTTGTTTTGAACATTCATCAGTATTATAATCAAAAAGAGAAATATGAACGTTAGTTTTTACTGAAATGATCAAATAAAGTCAACATCTCTCAGTCTTTACTGAGCTGTGTGGAGTTTTTTTTTAAAAGATGTTTGAATGGTGATATACACAGTGATAGATGGTAAGGACTAACGTTTATAATAAATATATTTGTATTGATTTTAAGATCTTTTCATAGTTCACACAATCTTTGGGATCATTAGTATTAATGTGGACCGGAGGGAGAGGCGATGAGCATAAGTTTCACTTTCCTTTTTTATTTCAATTCCAACTTTGGTCCTGAAGAATATGTTTCTCTGTTGTCCACGTTCATGAAGCAAAGCAGCAGCGTCAGAGCATGGTGCAGAGTCTCCAGATGAGTTTACAGTAGTCCTTCGTTCTTATTAAACATCCATGTTGTAGTCCGCTATAGAAAACTGTGGTTTCCATGGTTTCCCCACAGCAGCAGACGCACACAATGACGTCTGCTGGCGCATCATAAACACGTCGGATAGTGAAAGTGCATTCGGATTCTCTAAAGTACCGCAGTCTCTTCTCCTAAGTCCTTTTGAATTCTCCTATCCACTATCCCTTAACCCCGTGACGTTTCACTCAGAGGTCAAGGAATAGATGATAGGGTTAGAATTTAGGAGCTGATTTTTGGACTATTCGACTGCAGCCCTGGTGTGTCTCATATGCCCGATTGTGTGCACCAGGGGGGTATACTACGAAGCAGGATTTTCGCTTAGCCGGCTAAATTCAGGGGAAACTCCGGCTTTCCGGTCCTACGAAGCTGGTTATCTTTTTAGCAGGCTAGATCTCCATGGTAATTTATGCTTAGCGGCTAACCTGGTCGGGACCAGGTTAGGTTGCAGGCTAAGAGCTCAACTCAGTGAAAGCACCGCCTGCTGACCAATCAGAGCTCAGTGTGCGGAGTTTAAAGCGATCAAGTCATATTACAGGAGAAAGGAAATACAGAAAAGCTGCCGTCGCAGGAAAGACGGCTGGCAAAAATCACCGACTGTGTGAACGTGAACATCAATAGAATATCACCTCCCATCTTCAGAGCAATCTGACTATTATCATATATTTCCTTATCTGAGTCAGCTGAGCCGTATCTGGCCGTGCAACACTCAGTGTCACATACTGTATGCAGAAGTATTATTTTAAGCAACACATAAGTTGACGAAACACTCGAGACAAATGTAATTAAAGTCAGATCGTGTTTTAGCAGTGATATCATAAACCTGTTAATGTATGCATTCAAACACTTTTTCTTTTGCCAGCTGTATGCACCTTGCAAGTTCAACTATGTGGCTTTTATCCTGGATAAAGTGTTTAAGTCATGGATGTTTAAAGTTTAACTTCTTCATTTTTGACTAGTATTAAAGTTCACTTTTCATTCAGGAAGTATGACGCTGCACTGTCAGTGCGCTTCTCCATGTTTGTGATTGGTCGAATGCTCCAAATACCACCCCTTTCATGTGAACGCGCACCTAACTAGATAGGACACGGCTGGCTTGAGCGATCCACTTGATAACCAGCGTCGTAGTACAGTTTAGCGAGAGCGCGTATGTTTTGGATTCGGCCAACCGGCTAACTCAAACATATCCAGGTTAGGTTGAACCAGCTTCGTAGTATAGGCCCCTGGTGTCCCTGTGTTTTCTCCTCCCTCCTCACCTGTGTCTTGTTTGTATAAAAATTAGTCTTGTGTGTATTTAAGTTCTGGTTTTTCTGTCTGTCTTGGTCGGTTGGTCTTGTGTTATGACCTGGGGCCTATACTGCGAACCTGGTTCAACCTAACCTGGATATGTTTGAGTTAGCCGGTTGGCTTAATCCAAAACATACGCGCTCTCGCTAAACTGTACTACGACGCTGGTTATCAAGTGGATCGCTCAAGCCAGCCGTGTCCTATCTAGTTAGGTGCACGTTCACATGAAATGGGTGGTATTTGGAGCATTCGACCAATCACAAACATGGAGAAGCGCACTGACAGCGCAGCGTCATACTTCCTGAATGAAAAGTGAACTTTAATACTAGTCAAAAATGAAGAAGTTAAACTTTAAACATCCATGACTTAAACACTTTATCCAGGATAAAAGCCACATAGCTGCACCTGCAAGGTGAATACAGCTGGTAAAAGAAAAAGTGTTTGAATGCGTACATTAACAGGTTTATGATATCACTGCCCCGTCTAAAACACGATCTGACTTCAATTACATTTGTCTCGAGTGTTTCGTCAACTTATGTGTTGCTTAAAATAATACTTCTGCATATAGTATGTGACACTGTGAGTGTTGCACGGCCAGATACGGCTCAGCTGACTCAGATAAGGAGAGATATGATACAGTATGAAGTGATATGCCGCGGACTGTACTTAATGTACTCTGATCCGGTTACTTATGTTGTGGCCGATATTTAAGTAAGCTTTCTTAACGCTAATGTTATAATAGTCAGATTGCTCTGAAGATGGGAGGTGATATTCTATTAATGTTCACGTTCACACAGTCGGTGATTTTTGCCGGCCGTCTTTCCTGCGACGGCAGTTTTTCTGTATTTCCTTTCTCCTGTAATATGACTTGATCGCTTTAAACTCCG
Source organism: Pseudochaenichthys georgianus (assembly GCF_902827115.2). NCBI lineage: Eukaryota > Metazoa > Chordata > Actinopteri > Perciformes > Channichthyidae > Pseudochaenichthys > Pseudochaenichthys georgianus. Next base: position 33,590,559 of record NC_047511.1, read on the forward strand.
CACACTGAGCTCTGATTGGTCAGCAGGCGGTGCTTTCACTGAGTTGAGCTCTTAGCCTGCAACCTAACCTGGTCCCGACCAGGTTAGCTGCTTAGCATATATTACCATGGAGATCTAGCTTGCTAAAAAGAGAACCAGTTTCGTAGGACCGGAAAGCCGGAGTTTCCCCTGAATTTAGCCGGCTAAGCGAAAATCCTGCTTCGCAGTATACCCCCCTGGTCTTCGGTGAGTGTTCTGTTCTGTCTTTGTTTATAGTATAGCCTTGAAATAAAGGAGATATTTTTGACACTTTAATCTGCATTTGGGTCCTGCTTCCTGCACACACCGTAACAATAGATTACAAAATAGCTGAGAACAGTTGCAGTAGTTCTTTATGTTGTTACTCTTTCCACAAAGACAGATTACCCCTCTAAACTTCTCACATGGTTCCATTTAATACGATGATTATAATATCCAATATCTTACTGAAAAGGTTATATTTATAGCATCTTTTGATGTCTTCTATTCTATATGTATCTTTCTTTAACTTTATTTTAGTACACATTTGAAACAAATAACTATATCTTACCTTTTATTGGTCAATAAAGTTGATTCTTATATTTACTGAACTCAATAATCTGATAACTTGTTCCTCCTCTTATAGGAATGGAACAAAAGCAATAAAATATTCATTTTAAATTACTAACAGAAATGTATTTGTGAACTCTTCCATAGTTTTATCTTTTGACATTTTACATTCATTTTTTTGCTTTGCTCTTCCCATTTGAATCGACTGAACACATTTTTTCTTTTTCTGTAATATTGTTTTCGGTATATCAGTTACATAAGTATTTCAGGTCTACTTAAATAGCCTCACAGGTTGCATGTTGCAACAAGATTAATAGCTAGTTTGAGACTCCTGTTCCACTTTGTGTGTGGTCCTGGCTGTTCAGATCCTATGAGGGGACTGCTGGCCCCCAGTGTGTATACAATCACAGTATACTGTTAGGGAAGCAAGCATGACTAAGAAGAAACTACGATCCATGTCCAAGAAAGGTCTGACAACACTTCAGTCCTAAACTTGACACACATATTTCACCTTCAAGTCCTTATGCGGTGAATGCTTTTCTCCAGATGTGAACCATTATACTGCAGAACATTCACAGAGTATAATAATTGTTATTCGTGCTTCCTGTAGCATGATAATGCAAAGCCTGGTAAACAAATACCTGGAACAACAGTTAGAGCGAGAAAAACAGGTAATGCTCCTAATGCAAGAACCAGGAATAGAAAATCACTAATGGAATGTAACAGGAAGTGGCAGATTTATAATTGAGTATTTAGATTTCCTGCTACTCTATACTTCTACTCTACTACATTTATCTGACAGCTTTAGTTACTATATTGTTTCAAAATCGGATTAAAAATACAAAATATAATCAACAAATTATGAATCATGTATTATTATTTTAAGGTAATCCACAATTCACAAACCACACTGCAGTGTATTAAGCTGCAATATAAAAGTGAAAAACAAATGAATGCATCATTTATTATAGTTAAAATATAACTAAAAATATATGCTATTAAATCTCATTTGGAAATGGGCTGTTGTGCACAATGAATGCTTACTTTAGGTTAATTACATTCTGATGGCAATACTTTTTTACTTAATGAATTTTCACTCGTAAATTCGTAATGGAGTATTTTTACAATGTTGTATTACTACTTTATCTGAGTACTTTGTCTAAGCCATAGCAGTACCTGTAATCATATGGATGGTCTTTGGACATGTCTCCAGCAGGTCAGCTTTAAACTTCCCCGGGACAGTCTCTCTGGAGTTGATGATTTTCACTTTGCCTTTAAAAAGAAAAGAAGAGTTATTATCAATACACTTTGTCCCCAGCGTAGGACACTCATTATTTTTGCTGTATGAATGGATGCAGGGGCGGCGGGTGCTGTAGGCTAGGGAAGGCTAAGCCTTCCCTAATATTTGTGTCACTGCATCCTGGTAGAATACAAATATAATGTATAATGTCTGTGTCTTTGACATTAGCGCTTGCCCTGTACTACGAAGCCAGTTCAACAGACCCTGGATATGTTTGAGTAACAAACTAACTTACAACAAACTAACAAACGAGATCTCGCTAAGCGGTCCTACGACGCAGGTTATCAACTCGGTGAATCAAGCCAGGGTTTCTATCATCAGCTGAGAGTGCGTTCACGTGAAAGGGGCGGGGTTAGCTACATTTGACCAATCACAAACAGGGACAAGTGTACCTACAGCGCAGCGTCATACTTCATTAATGAAAAGTAAACTAATATTAGACAAATATTAGCTTTAAACATCCATGATTTAAACATATAATCCAGGATACAAGCCACAGAGTTGCACTTGCAAGGTGAATACAGAACTGGTTAAACAATAACTAGGCCTACCGAGTGTTTGAAAGCGTATAGTTTTATGATATCACTGCCACATCTAAAACACGAGTGGATCTGACTTTAATTACATTTGACTCGAGTGTTTCGTCAACATAATGTGTTGCTTAAAATAATACTTCTGCATACATTATGTGACACTGTAAGTGTTGCACGGCCAGATACGGCTGGAGAAGCTGACTCAGATAAGGAAATACGATATATTATATGATCGATGATCTGATTGATGATGTACTATGAATGATAAGTGCGACACGTCGGCGTCTTCTCTGCATATGGCAGTTTAAACTGTATTTCCTTTATCCTGTAATATGACTTGAGAGATTTAAACTCCGCACACTGAGTTGATCTCTTTTCTAAAATAAGTTATTTAGCCTTCCCAAACCTGAGCCTCACGCGCCGCCTATGAATGGATGAGACTGTTACCAGAGCTGTCCATCACTGTGAATATGGACCCCCCTCCGATCCCCATGCTCTGCGGGTTGATGATGGAGGTGCACAGCAGCGCAGCAATGGCACCATCTACCGCTGAGCCCCCTCCCTGAAGGATGTCCCTGAAAGATGTCACGCATCACAAGTAAAGCCAAAGTATTTCCTTTTTGCTACATGCATTGTCCGTGTTACAGACAGTTTACGTGGTTATATGAATTATGCAGCTCTTCATAATAACTTTAGCCATAACAGAAGTGTAAAAGGCTACTCACCGTGCAATCTTTGAACATGTTGCCGAGTCTGCGGCCACTGCAGCGATGGAGAAAGTACCATCTGGACAATCGTGCCTAAAAAGTACAGCAATACACACAATAACAGCCACCACGCACAGCATCACCACTGCACAGCAAGTGTACACCATAGCTTTTGACCTCGCCATAACTGATGTGATTCAGGACCTCCGCGGGGAGCATTCAAGTCTAATTTCACCTTTACAGGTTAGCCTAACCCCTCAGATGTTACAACTGGTTTTTTCCATATTTGGAGCCTAGTTGGTCCATCAGAAAGGAGTGTTCACAGGGCCTGGCTCCACCCTCCACCCGCATGCAGACCGAGAGGAGGGGAGAGCACTGCTGAGTCATGCCCTGAGGAGGTTTCACCTCACACTCTGAACCTGTTATGGCCCTACTGTGGTAACTCAGATGGCAGGCTTTAGGGGTAATAGGCCTACTAATAGAAACTCAAAAGACAAAATAAAGCAAAGTGAAAACCAAAAGATAAACCCCAGACTTTATAATGAGTGGTTAGTGCCAAAGCTGCAAAATAGTGCATACTCAAATACCTGAATGCTTATTTTTAGCCACCTTGTAATTTTGAAGCTTTAGTAACTTGAGTTTATTTATTGTCTATCAATAATATCAATTTGTAAATAGATTACAATATATTATCATTTAATCCATCCATTTATAATGTCATTTAAATTACCTCCTTTGCCACATGTTATGAACTAACTAATGCATCAATATTTGAATAGGCTATAGTATTTTTTACTAGTAACCGGGTAGTTCTACACTGTATTAGTACTTTTACTCAAGTAAACATCTTAATACTTTTTAAAAAAAAAAATGCTTTTACATGATGTGATATATTCTCATAATTGAGTTTTTAAGTTGTTTCAATTGTTCTGATTGTTTTAATGAGGAGGCTGTGGCTCAGTGGAGTGAGTGCTGGACTTCGAATCAGGGGGTACCAAGTTCGAGTCCCACTGCAGTCAGCATGTCATTGTGTCCCTGGGTAAGACACTTCACCCCAAATTGCTCCTGTGGGGATTGTATGTAAGTCGCTTTGGATAAAAGCGTCTAACAAATGACATGTAATGTAATGTAATGATTCCTTCCCTTATCAGCAATGTACCAGATAACCCAGTGAGACAAGCTTTTGTAACACCTGCATCAACAGGTATATAACAGCTACTCAGTGGCGACTGGTGGGGCAGGTGGGGCACAGGCCCAACTAGTGTCAGCAGAAAGTATTAAAAATAATGATTACAAAATATATAAAATATATTTTACGATCATGTTTAATCATCTGATTCGTCTGTACATTGCTGTTTTAGTCTCTGTTCTTCAAATTAGTGTCTTCAGTGTGTGCCTATAGAGCTGTTTAGAGCCATGTGCAATAGTATGAAGCTGCGGCCTCGCAGCTTCATACTATGGACTAGGTTGGAATGACACCACACTGTTAAAAAGGATATTGGTTTTTAGTCAGATGGGCAAATGTTATCATGCTGAGTGAACCCACTGCCCATTACAACTCATTAAGACGAGTTACAAAAACTTCAACTTGAAAAATATTTGTAAACTCAGAATAATCCGTTGCATTAAATTGATAACATGAGTCAGCCTCGGCATTGTATGTAACACGCATGCGCCCGCAATATGACGTCACACGCAGTGTCCCAAAACTGAAATGAATTTGAAATCCGAGTTGGCTGCCATCTTTCTTCCTCGCTCAGAGCCCGGACTGGAGTTATCAAGTAAGTACATTCAAATGTAATCTAGTTCATCAGCAGACAATGCAGATTAATCCTCTAACGTTAGTCTCTGTCTCAGACTGACTGTCGCCACACCTTTTGATGCATATTTCAGTCCGACAGACAGACGGACAACTTCTCACTTCAAAAAAGAAGAAGAAATCTAGACCGCAAAAATAAGTAAACAAGCGAGTACCTGTTTTTCCTGGCCAAGGACAGGTTCATGAACACAACACGAGCGTAACGTGTCTTCACGTGGTATATGTCTCATCTGAAAGGAGAGCACCGGAACGCCGCTCCAGCCCTTAAAATATTGCAGTACCCATAAGTAGCCGTACACACCGCAGTGTTTGCGTGGCTGTGTCTTTAGTTGTAAGCACAGTGGCGATCTGTTGTTGTTAGCATCTGGTTAGCTAGCTATGCTAACGCATTTAAAGAGCTTTTCTACAACCAGGTGGAAGAGAGCTCTCTCCTGAGAGGCTCAAATAACCTCAGCTCAGTGAGGTTAAGGCACACCTTGATATGATCATTATAGTTATTAATGAGACTAAATGAAAAACAGGTATAACATACTATATGACAGCAACAAAAAAGTTGTTAAAAATAACAAGAATAGAGTTTAAAAGGGGAGTGATTTGTAAAATATCCTAAAAGGAAAATATGCTACAGTTCTGTTTCATATGGGTGTTGAGAGATGTATCCATAGATCTCTTAATGTTGCTCTCAAAGTGCACCACATTCAGGGGTGGACTGGCCATCTGGCATACCGGGCATTTTCCCGGTGGGCCGACGTGCCTTTTGGGCCGACACGTCATTTCTTTTTTTTTTCTGAAGTCCCGGCCCATAAGACAGGTATATTGGCCCTCTGTTTAAATGTTTTTAGTAATTGACACTGGGCCGGCCCAATCAAATCTTTAATCACCTCCCCCTTTGGGCCGCTCGGTGTGCATCATTAAATCACGCCCCCAGGAGGTGAGCCGGCCGTTGAAGCCAAACTTCCTTTTTTTTCGAGAAAAAAAAAAGTTCGAGTTAGAAATGGCGAAGGCGAAGGCCAAGCGAAAAGGGAGAGCAGAACAATTGCGGGCAAGAAAAAAGCAGGCCCTTCGTGCTGATGCTGCCGCTTGTGTCAAAATAACCGACATGTTTAGTACAGGTGCAGGTCCATCTTCTTCTAACCCGTGGCCGATATTGGTGGTGAGGAAGATGATGAGAGGGAGAGAGATCAGCGCGAGTGGGGAGAGCGAGGAGAACTGGCGGTAAGCAGAAGCTAAGAAAATTAGGAAAATATTATTATTAAGGTTATGATACTCTGTAGTTCTGGAACCCATTAATATCCCTTTGATGAAGCACTAATAAGACAAATATTATAAGAGAAACACACGTTAGCCTCCAAGCTAGTAAGCTGGCTTTTTTAGGTTTTCCCTGGCAAGTTAAAATATAGCTTAATGGGACTCTGATACGTTGTCTCATTGAAAGTTAACCAACATTCATGAACAATTACTGGCAGCTTGTTTTGTTTAGTGTATTTACTTATTTGGTTATAAGGGCAACAGTGGTCTTTTGGGACCTGAAGAAAATGTTTATAGTCAGCTTTTTGTGGCAGGTTTGATTGACAATATATAGAATGAATAATATAGAAATAGATAAAAAAATGGAGGCACACATGTAGTTTTGACCATTAACTGTGTGGTATTGTTATGTCAATGCCTATTTGTATGGACCTCTATCAGGGAATCTATTCATTCTGTATCATTGTGTTGAGCCAGGTAGCATCCCCAGAGGAGGAGAGTGAGGAGAGCAAAGAGCAGTAGGACATAGATTACTTTGCCCGCCCCGAGCCATCTATGTTACAGATGTTTTTACAACATACCAGAAATCCAGTTGTGCAGACGGTATTCACCTGTAAAGATGGCACCAGCAGAAAGTGGCGTCATATTGCAAGGGACGTCATATGTTGTTTTGTTTTGTATGTCTGGCATTTGGGAAGAGGACTGACACTGGCACATTTATAACTGGAATGTCAGATTGGAGGCACGCACACCAGCGTACAGAGGAGCACAAAAAGAGCATTACACATTCAACCTGTGCTGAAGCTTTTTTCTTACGGTGCTCTAAAGCAGACATCGAAAGCATGTTTGCTGGCAGTCAGATGTCTGCTCATAGGGAACAAGTCCGAAAGAGACGTCAGGTTTTGGAGCGTGTGGTGGATGTGGTGAAAGTGCAGGCAGGTGGAGAATGAGGGAGCATATATGCTAGCTGACAACACCGTGGACCACGGTAACTTTTTGGAGCTCATCCTTTTATTAGGAAAGTATGATGTCTGGTTAAAAGAGCATCTGGATGATTGCGTAGAGAAGAGCAAGAAATTGCACCAATCCAGTGGAACAAAAGGTAGAGGGTCTCTCATCCCCCTACTCTCCAAAACTACTGTTAACTCCATCATAGAAACTGTTCGTAGTCTAATCAAAGAAAGTATCTCCAGTGATGTCCAGAAGGCCGGAATGTCTTCTGTTCAGCTGGACACAACACAAGACATAACTTCTCAGGATCAGTGTTCAGTAATCTTAAAATATGTCAATGAGACTGTGCAAGAGAGGCTTGTGGCTTTAGTGAAGTGCCACGCATCCACCGGACAATACTTCAAGCATCTGAAACTGGACAAGGGCATGTGTGTATAGGTAATGCAACGGATGGAGCATCCAATATGAAAGGCCGGTACAAAGGATTTTCTGCACTGATGACCTCCCAGTCACCCACTCATGTCCATGTGTGGTGCTATGCTCATGTTCTTAATCTTGTCCTGGCTGAAACTACCCAAAATGTCATCGAATGTGGAACACTTTTCAACCTAATCAATGACATAGCAGTGTTTATCAGGGAGTCATATCAGAGCGTCAATCTGTGGGAGAAACAAGCCCAAGAAAAGATGCCGTTGACTCATCCTGTAGACTCATCTGGTCCTATCTCTATCGTGTTGTCATAGAAAGGGGAGGCAGGGCACTATAGGGTCCCCCCCCCTTAAATTAACTAGAAGTCATCATTTAAGGGGTTATTTTTAAAACTTTTCTTCTGGGGGGTGGGCATACCCCCCCAGACATTACATTACATTGCATTTAGCTGAGGATTTTATCCAAAGCGACTTACAATAAGTGCGTTCCACCAGGAAGACACAACCTTGAAGAAAACAGAATCATAAAGTACATCAGGTTTCATAGAGCCAAACATTTCAAGTGCTACTCAACTGGCTTTAGATAAGCCAGTCCTTTAGTATATAAGTGCTTTGTTAACAATTCTATCGCTCGAAGTGGAGTCGAAAGAGATGAATTTTCAGTCTGGAAGATGTGTAAGCTTTCTGCTGTCCTGATTTCAATGGGGAGCTCATTCCACCATTTTGGAGCCAGGATAGCAAACCCACGTGTTTTTGCTGATGGGAACTTGGTTTGGCCTACCTGCCTGTCAGCCTTCCATCTGTGCACAAACTTATCTTGTGCCCTCATTGGTCATGTGCGCGTTCGTGTGTGTTGGAGGAGTGGCTCTGTAAGGAAGTCTGAAGTTGGTGCATCATGGCATGTGGCTCATTAAAAAATAAGTACAGCTATTGTCTCCCTCTTGTATAACTGGTGCCCCACCTGCAGCAGGTAATGCAGGGTTGCCAACTCTCACGCATCTAGCGTATGACACACGCTTTCACTCTCAATCTCACGCTCTCACGCTGCCCAAACTATTCTCAAGCCAAAAACAAGATGAACCGGTGATCGTCTTTTGTTGGTTATTTACAATGTTGAGTTGACAGCTGCTCAAGTTGTTGATCCGCTCCCTCCCCGCCTCCACCACCATCAGACTAGTGCTCGGACTCAGACTAGATTAGTGCTCGGTCACTGTTCGCTTTGTGAGAGGGTTTGAAGGTCTAATTTCTAATGATTGATAGTTACACATACTTGTTGTATGTATTAGTTTAGTTTGCCCCTGGTACGTAAAAAGGATAATAATAATAGCGTTTTTTTTAATTATACTGAGTTATTCTTCTTGTCAATAACCGCTACTATTTGTTTGTTTTATGGATTTGGGCCGGCTGGGTCTAAATGCCAGGGCCGATTTGCTGTCCCAGTCCAGCCCTGACCACATTGATGCATTTAACTTCAATATTTAAACATTACACATATCCACAGTATTTAAGTAATGTTAATTTACAATAAATATTGTTGTTTTTGTACTTTCTTTATTTGATTGGCAGTCAGTTGTTGATTACATGCAGACGTTGATAAAGCTGCAGGTCACTTCAATATATATCACACTAATTCATGAAGCAACTTAGACATTTTGATGTTCCGGACCTTTGCATGGGGAGATTTTCTCTAACTGGACCTCGTTGCATTTTAGTTGAAGACCCCTGACATAGAGGATCAAGACCTGCATGATTTGTTTCAACAGAAAGTTGCATCTTTCTTACTGCGTATGCAAACGATTTTGCATGTGTCTAAGACAAAAACCCAGGAAATTATAAACGAGCTATGTAGTATTAGCTCAGCTGTGGAAGAGTGCACACCACAAATAATTGGAAGTGTACTGATCAACCACAATTGTGCAGTAAATAGTGCAGTCTCCACTGCTATAACAGAGATAGTTAAAAAAGCAAACCCCCTAAGTTTCCTGTCAAAGGGCGGACCTTTTGGCTCTGAATACAAAAGAGAAACTTTTTACAAGAATAATTTTAAAGTGATTGAGCCGATTGAATATGTTTTGGCGGTGGTGGCGAAGTCCATAGGGACTTGGCTTGGCAACTGGAAGGTCACCAGTTCAAGTCCCGGAAAGACCAAGTGCTACCGAGGTGTCCCTGAGCAAGGCACCGTTCCCTACACTGCTCCCCGGGCGCCGTACATAATGGCAGCCCACTGCTCCTAACACTAGGATGGGTCAAATGCAGAGAAACCGTTTCGTTACATAGTACCTGTACTACGTAATGACAATACAAATTGAATCTTTTAGATGCATCTTCCAGACGTACATTTGTTTCTATTCCAATTCTGAAAGTCTTGACAGAGCTATTAAATCGTAATAATGTTCTTCTATTTCATGTATTGCATGTTCAACATTTGTATATGGTTTGACATATATATGCTTGTGCAATACCAAATATTGCATCTGGGCAGCTTGTGAAATGTGAAAACGTAGGTCACTTTTAACTTGGACTAAAATGATGTAATGTCACTTCTTCATATAGATCGTCAAGGAATTTACCAGGCTGATGTCGATGGACCTCAATTCGCTCTATGAGGGTCTGGACAGCCACCTGCAGAAATTCCTTCAGTTGTTCAGGTCAAAGCGCTTTGAGGGGATCAAAGAAATTACATCCTTAATGGAGAGCCTCGACAAGGATGTAAGTACAGTTCTTTACTTTAAAGTACTTTGAGGCAATAGAGCTGCCTTTCCACATTCATTCATTGGTTCTCGTGTAAACTCAATGTAATTGTTACGACGGGATACAGGGGAAGGACCCAAAAGCAGGCGCCTGATGCAGTTCAATGATTTAATAAACAACATGGTGGTACAAAGGCTTAAGGGATAGTGAGGCAGGCAAGGGTCAGAGAAGGCAGGCCACACACGGACACGGACACACGGAATATGAAGGAATCTATTCAGTTAGCTGTGAACGTAGTGCAAATAACCAGAATGCCTTGTGGAGTGAGGGGGTCATATAATTATGATAGCAACGAGCAATATTAATTTATCATGTGTTTTGGCAGGCATCGAACCAAAGGAAGAGGGCAGCAGTGTTGCAGGGCCTACCATGGTACATGAGGGAGAATCCTTCAACTATCATGAAGATGTGTGAGGTAAGCGCTGAAATGTCGTTCAAGATGATACAAAAAACGAGTTCACAGGGTTACACTAGTCGTTTCAGGCGTCGTCTGTGTATGCACATATGCCAAAGCATCTCTAAAGCACTTTCGTTGTTGTTTTTTGTTTCTTTTTGCATGAAGCCAAACGGATCCTGAAGAGGACGTCATCAAGGGAATGGTGATTGGAGTCCTTTTAGTCGTTGAAGATGTGAAAGAACCTCTTCCAGCTTCCTACAACGATGTCGCCCTCGTGATCGAGGAAAGGATAGTCATACGTGACCTTGGTGATGTACCCAATGCTTTTGTGAACCTGATGGGATTGCAGTACATGTTGAACCTTGACTATCCAAAAGACTTGAAATACACCTTTTGAGGTGATTCAGCGCCTGTTCATGGGAATTGGGTTGGACTCGTGCACTCCCTGGGTCCACTCTCTGAAGAATATATTGCTCAGTTAGAGAGATGGCCTAGGAAGATGTCTCTGCATCCGTCCCAAATGATGCATTTTCATTTTTTGTCCACTGTTTCATTTGTCCACTGTTCCAAGAGGAAAACAAATGTATAGCCCCTCTGTGGGTCACACCAGTTTATTTGGTTTTCATTTTCTATTACTCTATTTTGAGGAAGTGTCAGAGAGACACTAGTGTGTATTTTATGTTGTACAGCAACCATGAACAGAGTGGATATTTAAGTACTGTTAGAATGTTTTAATGTTCTGACTGACAGTTAAGTTAAGAGAGATACAATTTTCTATGCATTTTACTGCAGCAACCCTGAACACTTACTCTGTTTAACAAGTCACTCAATTACAGTTGTATCTATAGTGTAATTTCAGTTTTTGAGCAGCCAGAGCAAAAACAATGGTGTGTTAGAGGGTGTTTTTTGTTTGGTCTGCATGTCCCAAGGAAGGTCTTTATGATATGTTGACATCCATTGACACTTATTTGAATTAAAAAAGCAACACTGAACAGTTAATGAGTGTGTGGGTTGGAGTTCTTCATTTCTTCAGGTATTGATATTGTAATAACAGTCCTGATTGAAATGTCTTTTCAGCTATTTTTTCATGTGTTAATATAGTTTAGACTAAGCTAGTTCTCATGTTGATGTATCGTATAACTTTGTAGCTATTAGTTTGCTTGTCCAGGGGGGTATACTGCGAAGCAGGATTTTCGCTTAGCCGGCTAAATTCAGGGAAAACTCCGGCTTTCCGGTCATCCGAAGCTGGTTCTCTTTTTAGCAGGCTAGATCTCCATGGTAATATATGCTAAGCAGCTAACCTGGTCGGGACCAGGTTAGGTTGCAGGCTAAGAGCTCAACTCAGTGAAAGCACCGCCTGCTGACCAATCAGAGCTCAGTGTGCGGAGTTTAAAGCGATCAAGTCATATTACAGGAGAAAGGAAATACAGAAAAACTGCCGTTGCAGGAAAGACGGCCGGCAAAAATCACCGACTGTGTGAACGTGAACATTAATAGAATATCACCTCCATCTTCAGAGCAATCTGACTATTATAACATTGGCGTTAAGAAAGCTTACTTAAATATCGGCCACAACATAAGTAACCGGATCAGAGTACATTAAGTACAGTCCGCGGCATATCACTTCATAATGTATCATATATCTCCTTATCTGAGTCAGCTGAGCCGTATCTGGCCGTGCAACACTCACGGTGTCACGTACTGGATGCAGAAGTATTATTTTAAGCAACACATTAAGTTGAGGAAACACTCGAGACAAATGTAATTAAAGTCAGATCGTGTTTTAGACGGGGCAGTGATATCATAAACCTGTTAATGTACGCATTCAAACACTTTTTCTTTTGCCAGCTGTATTCACCTTGCAGGTTCAGCTATGTGGCTTTCATCCTGGATAAAGTGTTTAAGTCATGGATGTTTAAAGTTTAACTTCTTCATTTTTGACTAGTATTAAAGTTCACTTTTCATTCAGGAAGTATGACGCTGTGCTGTCAGTACACTTCTCCATGTTTGTGATTGGTCGAATGCTCCAAATACCACCCCTTTCATGTGAACGCGCACCTAACTAGATAGGAAACGGCTGGCTTGAGCGATCCACTTGATAACCCGCGTCGTAGTACAGTTTAGCGAGAGCGCGTATGTTTTGGATTAGGCCAACCGGCTAACTCAAACATATCCAGGTTAGGTTGAACCAGGTTCGTAGTATAGGCCCCTGGTAAGTTAACTTGGTACTAGAAGTTGAACAAACACAGTTGTACATGTTGAGCTAACTTGATTAACACATTTTTAAGAACTCAATCAAATACGTTTAACCAACATCTTCTTAAGTTATCTTAACTAATATCTTCTAGTTCAAATAGCTTGACATACTACAAGTTGTATCAACTAATTTATTGAAGTGTAATAGACTTGACAGTAAATGTGGAATCAACTTGACACAACTTAACTCAGTCACAGCAACAAGATGACTTGACTTAGTCACGTTGAGTCAACAAATCATTTTTAACAGTGCACTTTACCAGTGTTGCAAAAGAATGGACAAAGGCATGCTAACTCAAAGCTAGTTAGCAGCTACAAGGATTCCAAGGAACAGGAGGGCTGTGTACCGGGTAATAAATCTACAAGTGGTAGTCCTCCCTCGAACTCTCTGGGTGCAAGGCTGAAGAGTAAATCATTTCCATGGGATTTGGGAGGACGAACAACAGGCAGAGCCCAGCGCTCTGAAATCTGTGATGCGACCAGCTGGCCTGCATTGTTATCACCCAGGAAGAGCACCGCTTCAACCCCTGTTCCTACTAGGAAACAGCCGTGGACAGCTGCTAAAGGGAGAACTACAAACAATCCTCCTAAACCACCGAGTGTGCCAATCCAGAACAGATACGCTCCGCTGACTGAGAACCGCAGATCTCTTTCTGATGACCTGGATAACCTGTCCTCTTCACACAGCAGGGTAAGGACCAATAGCTACTCCAAAAGTAAAAGGTTAGAGGGAAAGCTAACGACTGGGCCTGAAACTCTGATTGTGGGTGACTCTGCTGGAAGAGATGTAAAAGGTCTGTGTAGTAATAACAACACCAAAGTAGTAGTACTCTGTTTTCCCAAGGATATGGTCTCTGACTTGGCTGAGAAGATCCTGCATCTTGGGGCTGAACATCCGACTGTGAAGAATGTGGTACTGCATATTGGAACAAATGATGTTGTGAAACAACAATCAGAAGTGCTGAAAAAAGACTTTAAATGTCTGTTGGAAACTGTCAGCTCTCTAAATGCAGAGGTGTTCATCAGTGGCCCTCTACCGCCAGTCAGAAGAGGAGTGGAGAGATTCAGCAGATTGTTTGCACTGAACACGTGGCTTTCAACTGTCTGTATTGACCATTCTGTCAATTTTATTGACAACTTTAACTTTTTCTGGGACCGCAGACATCTTTTTAAGGCAAATGGAGTTTGTCTGAACAAGTCAGGAGTGAAATTGTTTATCTCTAACGTATTCAACTGCCTACGTCATCAATCTGTTCCCTCTGCCAAGGACAAGCAACAAGAGGAATCAAAACAAGAGAAAGACACAACACATTGCTCAGAAAACCTATCACTGCACCCGCCTGAGGAATGTCTTGATTATGGGAGATAAATGGAGGAGTCTCCCCCGCCCTTCACCCCCCCTATCACCTCTGAGGATACTCTTCCTTCACTCCACAGCTCTCTCTACTCTCCGCTCACCCTTTCACCCTCGCCCACCCTCCTGGAGATCGCTGAACACACGAAGGAGATACAGAGGGTTGGCACTGATTCCTTCCTGGAGTTCAAAGACCAAACTAAGGCGATACGCAGGGTTGGCAGCATGTCCTTTACCCCCGCTCCTCAACGACGCCCACCAAAATCACCTCAGAGATGCGCACCATCTCCCCCGTCTTCATCACCGTGCCTACGTCAACCACCTCCCCTCCCTTCAAGAAAGCATCTGCAGTCTCCGAAGCCTGATAAGGATGTGTGTGTACAAAACGCAACAAACTCTTACTGATATGTGCTGGGTCCAGGCTCAAGGGCGTATGGCACTCTCAACTCTTTCCAGGACATGCCAGGGCCCTGCCTGCCAGTAGCTTTGCCGATATCTGTGTTGATAGGTAATAGATTAAGAGCGGTGAATCATCTTGGAAACAGGAAGTGCTCAAACGTTTGTGAGTTTATCAAATTTAGCAGTGATTCCATGTCAGCCACAGCTTGTCACAAAAAATCGTACTGATAGTGTATCTAACAAACTTAAACTAGCTTTATTAAATGTCAGGTCTCTGGCAGGAAAAACATTTTTAATCAATTATTTTATCACTGAGCACAATCTTGATTTTATGTTTTTAACGGAAACTTGGATTGAACAAAATAACAGTGCAGCTGTTCTTATCGAATCAACCCCTCCCAACTTTAGTTTTATGAGTCAGGAAAGAATGCATAAGAAAGGGGGTGGAGTTGCTATTCTGTTCAATGATTCCCTTCAATGCAGGAAGACATCTTATGGGAACTTTGCTTCTTTTGAATATGTGGCCCTTCAGCTGAAATGCTCCTCTCGAGCTCTGTTCCTAAATATCTATAGACCACCCAAATACTGTGCAAGCTTTTTTGATGACTTTACTGAACTGCTGTCTATAGTGTGTATTGACTTTGACCGTCTAGTCATTGTTGGTGATTTTAACATCCATGTTGACAACCCCCAGGACAGAGGGGCTAAAGAACTGTTTTGTGTTCTTGATAACTATGGACTGACTCAGCATGTGACGGAGCCCACGCACAATAAGGGGCACACTCTGGACTTAATTATCTCAAAGGGTCTGAATATCTCTAAGATTGTGGTGACTGATGTTGCACTCTCTGATCATTCCTATTTTTTCTTTGAGAGCTCTATTTATGTTCACAAAAATGTTCAAAAAGAGGTAACCACAAAACGATATTTAACTGACAATACTAGGGAAATGTTTACTTAGAATTTTTCTTCCACACTTGCCCCTGCTAACTTCTCAGTAAATGAGCTAGTAGATCATTTTAATTAAAATTTTTAAAATGTTATAGATGCCATTGCTCCAACTAAGGTAAAGGAAGTGACTGGGAAGAAAATATCTCCATGGAGTAAGGCCATGACCGTGAGAGCAGAAAAAAGAGAGTGTCGAAAAGCTGAATGTATAGGCGAAAAACAAATCTCCAGGCTCACTTTGAAATCTATAAAGAGAGACTTGGCCTTTATAATTTGGAATTGAAAAACGCACGACAGTCTTTCTTCTCTGACATCATTACCAAAAACAAAAAAAACGCACGTGCCTTGTTTGCTCCCGTCGACGGACTAACCCCCCGGTGTCAGTAGCCTCTGAACTTCTATCCACCAAGGCGTGCAATGATTTTGCCTCCTTCTTCACTGACAAAATTCAGAGAATCAGACAAGTAGTCAGTGCCTCTGCATCAGGTACAGCAAATGTGTTGTCTCTGTGTCCACTTAAAATCAATTCAAACACCCTGACACAATTCCATCAGATTAATGATAAAAACCTAGAGGACATGATACAACTTCTGAAATCCTCCTCCTGCTGCCTTGATATTATTCCAATAGGATTTTTCAAAGATGTTTTGCCTTGCATGGCCTCAGATCTACTTCATATAGTAAACAAATCTCTTCACTCAGGTATTTTTCCACAGGCCCTGAAAACTGCAGTCATTAAACCGCTCTTAAAAAAGAATAATCTAGATGCTTCAGTAATGAACAATTACAGGCCCATATCAAACCTGCCATTTCTAGGTAAAATCATTGAAAAAGTTGTTTTTCAACAGTTGAGTAATTTCTTGCATTTAAATAGTTGTTTCGATGTGTTCCAGTCAGGCTTTCGTCCAAACCACAGCACTGAGACTGCTCTTGTAAAGGTCTTGAATGACATCCACTTAAACACAGACTGTGGCAGAACTTCAGTGTTAGTATTATTAGATCTCAGTGCTGCGTTTGACACTGTTGACCACAACATATTACTAGACCGACTAGAAAACTGGGTGGGACTTTCGGAAACAGTTCTAAATTGGTTTAAAGGACAGAAAAATCTTTGTTTCTATAGGTAAATACACATCTGGGTTGACAAATATGACATGTGAGGTACCTCAAGGCTCCATCTTGGGGCCTCTTCTCTTTAACATCTACATGCTACCACTGGCTCAGATAATGAAAAACAACAAAATAAGTTACCATAGCTATGCGGATGACACACACATTTACATAACAATTTCACCAGGAGACTATGCTCCAATTCAAACACCGAGTAAGTGCATTGAACAAATCAATGATTGGATGTGTCAGAACTTTATCCAATTAAACAAAGATAAAACTGAGGTAATGGTTTTTGGAGCCAAGGCAGAACGTATAAAAGTTAGTGCTGAGCTTCAGTCTGTAATGTTCAAAACAGCAGATAAAGCCAGAAATCTAGGTGTAGTCATGGACTCTGACCTGAGTTTCAACAGTCACATTAAAACAGTTACTAAATCAGCCTACTATCTGTGCATAAAAAGGCACATCTTTACCCGCTGGTGCTGCACTTCTCAGAGGCGGAGTATACGTCCTGCTGCCTCCTGATGCTGCCTGCAGCCATTTCATGAAGTGAAGGAGGTTTTCCTTCTATTGGCTAACAGCTGCGGGCAGCAGATACCCTGAGAGTCCCGGACATGAATTCATAGATCAAGGCAGACTGGTTTACTCTCCTGTTTTGCCAATCCGGTGCTTAAACAAATAGCTCTACACCCCTGGCCGACATGTCGTTAAAATGAAGTCAGAGTTTGAAATATATCTCAAATAATGTATGCACTGCCATTTCCCCATTTGCTGTCATTAACATAACAGTCTGCAATTAAACGGTTGTCTCCTGTACACTCCTCTTCCTACTTGGCGCACCGGTAACTTTCTCGTGCGCACAAGAGGCTGAGACCAGGCTGAGCCGCCGAATCCCTCGGAACATCATAAAAGCCATTTTCAACGGTTTTCTGGTGAAAGATTAACTAGGCTACTGGATGAAATAATATGACTGGTATAGGTGCGAACATTTAAAATATTATGATTATGAAATATTTTTATATATTTATAATTCTGCAAATATTACGATAAACTCACAGCTATTTCGCGGTCCGGCAGTAACAGGTTGGGAACCCCTGCTGTAGGTGGCAGTAATGCAACCAGCTGCTTTTATAAATCCTCGCAGAAGAAGTCATTCGTTCTTTCAAGATGGCCGAACAACACGTTGAAACAGCGGTAATAGTATTTTCCAGAGATGCATGTTTATATTTATTGTAATGTAATTTTTCTTACCACACAATTGTCTCGTTATCAAAGTACAACATCGACTGTCCAACCTCGTTAAGCATTAATAAAATAAATAATAGTTGTATCGTATGTGGTAAAAATGTTTGTGCTAACTTAAAGGTGGGGTAGGTAAGTTTCAGAAACCGGCTCGAGATACACTTTTTGTTATATTCCATGGAATGCTCTTAACATCCCGATACCAATGAATATCTTAAGTGCTTTGACAAAAAATCCATAAAAAAATTTCATCTGTAGAAGCCGTAATACTGTAAAAAGTACAACCAATCCGTTTAGCCGTTTAGGATGGCCAACCTGCCTGTCAGCCTTCCATCGGGGCACAAACTTATCTCGTGCCCTCATTGGTCATGTGCGCGTTCATGTGTGTTGGAGGGGCTCTATAAGGAAGTGGCAGATTTTCTCCGGTTGTGTATTTTCAAATTCTAGCGATCTCGAGCCGGTTTCTCAAACTTACCTACCCCACCTTTAACATGATGATGTGTATTGTAATGTTTCAAACATAATAAATACGTTAATTAATTAATTAATCTTACCACCAGACATGAACAAATGAATGATACACATCAGGACAGTAACTTCAACTTCAGTATATTAGGTGTACAGAAACCTCTACTCATGTTGTTAAATGATATACAGCAATATCT
Organism: Pseudochaenichthys georgianus; assembly: GCF_902827115.2. Taxonomy (NCBI): domain Eukaryota; kingdom Metazoa; phylum Chordata; class Actinopteri; order Perciformes; family Channichthyidae; genus Pseudochaenichthys; species Pseudochaenichthys georgianus. The sequence continues at coordinate 33,609,234 of NC_047511.1, forward strand.
TCCATAAAACGTAGTTGATTGATTTGAATAATAATTACTACCACTGCACAAACAGTAAAAAATGATATGCCTACAATTTATGAGTTTAATGTATCCTATGTTATGATAAACTATCAAATTGACTCTGTATTCATTATGATCTGTCAATAGTTCAATTAATTTGTCTTCTCTGTGGGTTGTATACTCTTAAATTAATTATAATTATTATTTTTCAAAGTTCGTTTATGATTCATTCAAAGCATTAAAATAAATGAGAAACAGAGCGTCATATACCTTTAAGAAATACGTGGGGGGTGGGGATCATAACCCTTTAGGAAACGCCCCCTATAGGATCCACCCCCTTTACGATCCGACTCCTTAGAGCAGGGGTGTCAAACTCAAGGCCCGGGGGCCAAATCCGGCCCGCGACTTCATTTCATGTGGCCCCGCAAGAGCTTGCAAAGAATATAACATGTTTATTATATTGTTACATGCCGATTTACAGAAACACATTGCCCATAAACTACATGTCCCACAATGCATCTCAAATTAGATTTTTTTCTCGGAATTTGACTTTTTATTTTTTTGATTTTACATTTTTTTGAAAATGTCACTTTTGAATTTGTTTTTCCAGAATTTGGCTTTTCTTTTCAAATCATATTGTGACATTCTCACTGAAGAGACTTGCAATTGTTTGCCCTATAGACTTCTGCTTTCAGACGTAGTTAATTATGAAGTTATTACCCTATCCGATAATAATCCAATGCAGAGGCAATAATGTAATATAATACATTATTTTATATATATTAAATATTTTATATATTTATTCTTATGTAGTCTTATATATAAAACTGGCCCTTTGAGTGCAACCATGATGCTAATGCGGCCCGAGTTGAAATTTAGTTTGACACCCCTGACTTAGAGGCTTCTCAATACTCAAATTTCCCCTCCTCGACTCCCCTCTTCGATACTTAGACCCGCCGACAGGAGATGCGAGCGGAGGACCGAGGAGGGGAACCGAGGAGAGAGGAGGGGAAGCAGCAGACGTTTAAAGAAATGAGAACTCCTCTCCTCTGAGCGGTCATATTAAAGCGACGTCCGTTCATTATTACGTGACAACAGCTGCATCAGCTGGCGAGTGTTTTGTTATAGCGCTGTATTTTATAATCTCTGTTAGATCAGCTGAACATTGTTCCCCCACATATTTACTTTGAATTCATTGAGAGTGCGGTATAATGAGACAATAACAGGCTACAGATGCGGACACACACACACAAATATATTTATATAAATATATACAATTTAAAGTATGAGAGCACTCTCATAATAACGTAACACAATCAGAGACTGGATATATCCCCCCCCCCCCCCCCCCCCCCTCCTCTCTCTAGTCGCTGAAATGGGGAATTGAAATTACGGGCCAAAAGTTGTATTTACAAGTATTAAAAGTAAGGACACCAAACCAACTGAGACCCGTCTGTCCGCTGCATCTACGCACTGTAGCCTACAACACACACCTACACACTGTACCACACACACACACCTACAGCTCCTAAAGCATAATCAGGCTACAGCCGTTGTGTATTTTATTATGTGAAGCACTAAATGGTCTTGGAAAAATATCGACTCTTTGTTTGTAGATATCTACTAAACTAAAGCAAATAAAGAGAGTAGGCCTGTTATACTGAGTGATATACATTCTACACACTGCTCTGCTTTCTGCACGGATCTCACAGCTGTTCTCTCTGGAAACATCGCGACGCGATGAAAGCAGTTTCTAAAATAATATCAAGGGGATGCATGCAGAGCTGTCATTGGCTGAGATAAGTCCGGCCGTACGTCACGCCTCCACCATTCCCGGAAATGCATCCGCGGAGGAGCCGTGGAGGAACCATCAGTGTATCCTCGGTTAGAGCTCCTCCAGAGAGCCTCCTCGACGCTCGATCCTCGGTCCTCGGTGTGCATTTAGAGAAATTAGATGTCCTTCAAAATGGCGCGCTGAAATTCATTTCCGGGTCACTACCGGAGGACCGAGGAGTCAAGGGCTGCAGTCGAATAGTCCAAAGATCAGCTCCTAAGTTCTAACCCTATAGTCTATTCCTTGACCTCTGAGTGAAACGTCACAGGGTTAAGGGATAGTGGACAGGAGAATTCAAAAGGACTTAGGAGAAGAGACTGCGGTACTTTAGAGAATCCGAATGCACTTTCACTATCCGACGTGTTTATGATGCGCCAACGGACGTCATGAATGTGCGTCTGCTGCTGTGGGGGAACTATGGAAACTACAGTTTTCTATACAGCGGACTACAACATGGATGTTTAATAAGAACGAGGGACTACTGTGAACTCATCTAGAGACTCTGCACCGTGCTCTGATGCTGTTGCTTTGCTTTATGAACGTGGACAACAGAGAAACATATTCTTCAGGACCAAAGTTGGAATTGAAATAAAAAGGAAAGTGAAACTTATGCTCGTCTCCCTCTCCCTCCGGTCCACATTAATACCAATGATCCCAATACGTATGATTGTATGAACTAAAGATCTTAAAATCAATACAAATGTATTTATTATAAATGTTAGTCCTTAACATCTATCACTGTGTATATCACCATTCAAACATCTTTTAAAAGTTGAACAAACTCCACACAGCTCATTAAAGACTGTGAGATGTTGACTTTATTTAATAATTTCAGTGAAAACTAACGTTCATATTTCTCTCTTTGATTATAATACTGATGAACGTTCAAAACAAAGTACTTTGGCAACTTACCACCTATGTTTTAAAATGCTTAATAAGCACCGTAACTTTCATGATATAATTTCTCGGTCATAATCGGTTGTTTCCGTGAACGGCCGACTGTTGAGTGACGGCAAATGCTGCGGCTGCAAGGCATTGTGGGGCAGCATTTTCGCTTCTCCTGTCGGTTAGGGAGGTCCAGTGGTTCCTAAGTTAAAGGAGGTTATAAAGGAAGTTTGAAACCTCCTTTCCTATCATTCTCATCATTCTAGAGAATTCGAACGGCACTTATCATGGCTGCCACTGAGGGACTTCCGGGTCATTTCACTCCTTTAGGAAGGTTCCTAAGCTAAATGGACTATTCGATTTCAGCCGAGGGCTGCAGTCGAATAGTTTAAAAATCAGCTCCTAAGTTCTAACCCTATCGTCTATTCCTTGACCTCTGTGTGAAACGTCACGGGGTTAAGGGATAGTGGATAGGAGAATTCAAAAGGACTTAGGAGAAGAGACTGCGGTACTTTAGAGAATCCGAATGCACTTTCACTATCCGACGTGTTTATGATGCGCCAGCGGACGTCATTTTGTGCGTCTGCTGCTGTGGGGAAACTATGGAAACTACAGTTTTCTATACAGCGGACTACAACATGGATGTTTAATAAGAACGAGGGACTACTGTAAACTCATCTAGAGACTCTGCACCGTGCTCTAATGCTGCTGTTTTGCTTTATGAACGTAGACAACAGAGAAACATATTCTTCATGACCAAAGTTGGAATTGAAATAAAAAAGGAAAGTGAAACTTATGCTCGTCACCCTCTCCCTCCGGTCCACATTAATACTAATGATCCCAAAGATTGTGAACTATGAAAATATCTTAAAATCAATACAAATGTATTTATTATAAACGTTAGTCCTTAACATCTATCACTGTGTCACCATTCAAACATCTTTTAAAAGTTGAACAAACTCCACACAGCTCAGTAAAGACTGTGAAATGTTGACTTTATTTGATAATTTCAGTAAAAACTAACGTTCATATTTCTCTTTTTGATTATAATACTGATGAACGTTCAAAACAAAGCACTTTGACAACTTACCACCTACGTTTTAAAATGCTTAATAAGCACCGTAACTTTCATGATATCATTTCTCGGTCATAATCGGTTGTTTCCGTGAACGGCCGACTGTTGTGTGACGGCAAATGCTGCGGCTGCAAGGCATTGTGGGGCAGCATTTTCGCTTCTCCTGTCGGTTAGGGAGGTCCAGTGGTTCCTAAGCTAAAGGAGGTTATAAAGGAAGTTTGAAACCTCCTTTCCTATCATTCTCATCATTCTAGAGAATTCGAACGGCACTTATCATGGCTGCCACTGAGGGACTTCCGGGTCATTTCACTCCTTTAGGAAGGTTCCTAAGCTAAATGGACTATTCGACTTCAGCCGAGGAGTCGAGGAGGGGACATTTGAGTATTGAGAAGCCTCTCTTGCTGTGGTCTGTGGTCCGCAGTTTCTGGACCCTTCTTCTCTTTTGTAATGGCGGATCGCAAACAGCTTTTAGTTGCATACCGCCACCTACTGTACATGAGTGTGTATCACCATGTCATTCCATCTCTAATACACAAAATAAACGAAAACTAAAATAAGAAACCATTAAATAAATAAAACAAAACAAAACAATCATCCATAATTTATTCTAACTTAGATTATTTTACCTATCCCAGTTTCTCTCAGAAAGGTAAACAGTGCCTTTCTGGTAGCTCTCACTCCTTCTCCTTCTGTTCCCAGAATACCAACCACACTCCCTCTCTGCCTCTATCACTTTATCCTTTAGTTTTTCTCTTTCAGCTTTATAGGTGACATAATTTAATAAAACATGTTCCACATTTCCCTTATCTCCACAGTTCCCACACTTGTCACTGTTACTTTCCCCCATGACATACAGAGTAGCCTACCATTCAATGCTGTGTAATTTAGTCTGAGTCTAGCTACCATGATTTCCTCCCTTCTGTTTCTTTCTTAATACATATTGATTGTCTTTTGAACTATATGATACTATTTGCCTTTCTGGTCTTTCTCCCACCTTTTCTGCCAGATATCCACCCCTTTCTTCTTAATTACTGCTTTTCCTTCTCCTTAGTTGAACTGGTAATGTTATTTCCTTTTGTAATGCACTTTTTGCTAATTTATCAGCACACTCGTTCCCTTTCACCCCCTCATGCAGGCACCCAGCAGAACTGAAGATCTCAACCCAGTCTCATGGCATTTCGTGTTCACCAACACGATTTTTAATCTATTGATTCGTGTTCACCAACACGATTTTCCCCTTTTTTTTCGTGTTGCACAGCACGATTTTAAAAGCAATGTATTTCTACTGGTAATAGGCTTGTTTGAGACACATTGCGGCTCGCCTCGAAAGTAGACGAGAGTAGCCGATCGCAGCCGGGGGAGGTGTCAAAATGCTCGTCTTAAGTCGGACAGCTCGGACTCGGAGTCGGCTTGACTGGCTGGGTTTGCAATGGCGGAAATTGCGTTGGCGTTTTTCGTTGCAGATGAAGTGGATGCAATAGAAATCCCACATGTATTGTATGGAGAATGACATGATCTAAAGGGACTGTGATTGAGAGAAAATTAAATATTTGTTTACAATAAACATGAATATGTCATTTGTTTCATTTGCATTAAAAGACAATACCATTTTTGATTTAAATGATAGATTACCTTGTGCATTTGTTGCAGCCCTTGCTTGCTGCATAAATGCAGCTGCTAAACTGTTATCTGAAAAATAATTTACATAATTTAAAATCATATCCAGATTGTTGGAATGCAATTTAGTTGTTTACTCACCATTTTGTAGTCTTTGGGAAATGTCTTGTGAGACTCTTACAGTGATGTCTCCCTGTCCATCACGCAGTGTAAGCACCACACATTCCATTTTACCCACTGTAGACAAAGGTTATCTCCATTGCTTTATATAGGTTTGTTAATTCAGTCATGGTGATGAACCACACCAGTGACTGGGTTCCATCATTAGAAATGCTCCTCCCTCTTAATGTTTGCAAAACTGATAGGTGGACAGGCTACAAATGATCAGTCCCTTCAGATCCGCACACATGAAGCTTCATGAGCATGCATTGAACAGACCTGCTGCTGTGTTAATTCTTTAGCTGCCACTTTAAGCTTTATGATGTGTACAACATGGATGTCATTTGATTTAATCTTGCAATTTTAAATGATGTATTCAATGAATAAGGTTAAACCAAATCATTACATTACAATAGATTTTATTTTAATGATTTGGTTTAACTTATAGAGAAACTTTATTGTTATTGCACATATTACAGGTACTGAGAGAACGAAATGCAGTTTAGCTTCTAACCAGGTGCAACAAGCAGTGAAGTGGAAAGTAATGTACACAATCTACAGAATAACATATAGAATGAATTGAATGATGAATAAACAGTGGGGTATGAATACACTAGATATCAGCCTGTGAGCAGTATGAACAGTGTGTATGAATATGCTAAGATATATAAAGTATGAAAACGGTAAGCAGTATAGTATAACATATATAGATATTAATTTCATGATGATAAACATTGTGGAACAATGATGAAAAATGGGAATGGATGTGGCGAAGTAAAACTGACACAAAACAACAACAAACTTTTGCCAGCCAATTGGAGAGTTTCATCAGCAGCACGTGGTATAAACCACCAATGAGCGCTCAGCTCGAGATACCAGCGAGCCGTTTCCCATCAAGCATTTCGCTTCCGCAGCTCGTGGAGAGCAAGTGCGCCAACTCGCCTCGCTCTCAAGGCTGCGGGCGTCTTTGTCCCGCGAGATTTCAAAGTCTCATGTGGGCGAGCCTCCAGAGCAAGTCGGACAAAATGACTAACCATCATGCAACGCACTAGCAAGACGTTGATCGCAACTGCGCAGGTCTGCGCAGGTCTTGCTTGTCTCAAACAAGCCTAATGTGTTTCGTGCCTGCAGCACGTGTTGCTCCAAAGAAACTCCCACTTCAGACTTTAACATTGAAAACCAATGGGAAGAGTGCATCCGTAATTTTCACTTTACAGTTGGATTATTTTTGTTAAAGATGTTCATGTTGTCGTATAATGTATCAAACATGTTCACTGTCAAAGTACTGATCTATGATTACTGTGAGCAAAACCCAGTCACGTTGCAATGCATCTTGGGAAATGCTGTCTGCAGTTCAATCAAACAGTAGTCGATGGGCGAGCCATGAGGCATACGGAAGAGGGAGGCTCTCAATTAAGTCAAATCAAGAGAGATTACCAGAGCAAAACCGGAAATAAGGCAATTTTGCCTTCAAAGTAAATTAGGAAGACATAATCACTAGTCTTTTAGCAGGGCTGCCAATATTGAAGATTCTTATTGTCATTTTTTGTTTTCATGTGTTTTCTTAATTATTCAATCAATCATTCTGTCTTTTAACTACAAGTTGTTGCACCATTGCCTCAGCAAAGGCCTCGGAAGGGCAGAAATGTTGAGGGTCTGTTGGGTATGTCTAAACAGAAAAAAGCTACCTGTCCACCCAGCAACTCATATGAATGCATCTGAAATGTGTATAATATTGTCATTTAATAGCATAATTCAACTTGTATTGAATTGTATTAATGTTTGTTTTAGTTGTATGTATGTTTCTGTGTAATGTACATTGGGTGCAACAGAGTTAAATTCCAAATGGAAGTGATCTCAGTATGCAGTTACTGCTGAAGCTTGCACAGGAAAATATTGGCACATTTGTAAAATAAGGAGACCAGCTGGTGTTGCATTTGCAGATCTTTATTGGATGGTTTAATCAGCAGGTAATCTTCTTTTTCAACCAAATGAGTGTACTTTAGATGCGGGGAGGCAGGTGTGAGTAAACAGAACTGTCTTAAATGCAGTTTTACAGCATTGTTGTAAAGGTACATATATCTATATAACAGCAACACATACTACACTTACCTTTGCTCTCTTGTTTCCAACTCTGCAGGTCCGCAGTTAAAAGGAGTCCCAAGGGAAAGAACACCTTTTTATCTTATGGGAGGGTTCACAGAATAGAGTTAAGTAGGGGATGTTACATTTAAATTAGATTTGTTTGGTAGCTTTGAAATATTGGTTTTTCATGTACTAATTTCAAATAATCAATTAATTACATAATAAGACTGTTTGACTTGTGATTTAGTCTTCTACTTGAACAGATCTGACTAGGCACCCCTGTTGTTGGTAGCACTAAGGGTGGGGCCAACATACTCTTTGTGCCATTGTTTGGTGGTCGTGCTGGCATGGTGGCACACATGTATATTATATTTGTAAATAAATGCTGTATCGCTTGACTCCTTACTTAAGATCTGGACCGCTTCATAGGTCAGTCAACACGACTAATACCTGTGAAGCTGACTCATTTATTATAATTATTTAAATATTAATAAAACGATGTATGTTTTAAACTGTTAATAATTTAACAGAAGCTCATGTCTAATGTAAACCATGTCATTTGAAAAGGCACCACTTTTCTGCATGTATTCCATTAAGTGTTAAGCCCCCTTCAAATGCATGGTTTTATAAAACACCGTTAAGGTTTCACACTTCAAAAACTAACATACCAATTTATTCAAACGTGGGTCAACTCTATATTTTGTTCATTCTTATTTAAGAGAAACACTATAGACATTATATAAACCAAAGAGACTAATGGTTCCTGGGCATAGAAGGTACAAATTGAATTATACGTTGAGTTTTATTTTGAAAGGCTTGACCGGAAATAACGCTGCGTGTTCCTCTGGGCGCTTGAGGCTGGGTGGCTTCCCCTGGTGGAGCTTCAGTATTTACAACAACATTTGTCTGAAGCCTTCGCGACGCTGCTGTCCATCACAGACAGACAGACAGACAGGGAGTCAACCCGTCGGTGAGACAGCTTTTGTATTCTTCCTCTGCTACACGATGGCTGTCGCGTCCAGTTCGGACTTCTTTTCTTCCTTTTGGAGACATATTTCCCACAATGTTGGCGAGTGAAATCCGTCTACCTTGTGTACTGCAGTGGTGCGCAGCTTCGCCTGGAGAAACACCTGTACGCCTCTTCTCTCCACTGGCCCCACAGCCATGAATGTTGAATAGGTATGGATACATGAAACCTGTGCACGAATCAAAGAAAAAAAAAACATCTCTAGAGTCTAGACAATGTGGTTAGGTTACTGTGTTGAGCTTGTTTTCCATAGCGTATTGATCGATAGAGCCCATCAATGTGTTGGTCATCACTTTGTGTGGCATCTTGGCCCTGGTGGTGAGATTGCATGGATACAGTGGATAAACTAGGCAGGGTGTGGGTGGGTGTGTGTGTGTGTGTGTGTGTGTGTGTGTGTGTGTGTGTGTGTGTGTGTTTTAGATGATTTCATGGTTGGGTTGGATTGTCAGTCTACCCTAAAAGCATCGGGGGATGTGGGGGCGTCTTGGTGCTGTCTGACAGGATGTAGGGGAGGATCTATTGGAGCAGGATTACCCGACCATTTTTGGAGAGAGAGCATCGTGGAGTTCTGATCACAGTTGACGCATTGCACTCCTCGCGTTTGGCTGCTGGTCCATTATTATTATATAATCATGTAATTCAGTCCTAAAAAAAAAAGAATTAAAGCCACATAGGTTTAAACAGAGCCCCCTCCCTTTTTACCTCCGATGATCCATTTATACTGCTCCTGCTGAGCAACCTATGAATGCCAATTATACTGTACATGTGGGTGGGTTTTAAGTTTACATAATTCACTGTGTAGTGTGGGCTTCTGTATGCGTGGTGCACACAAATGTTAAATGGAGATTTCTGTGTTAAATGCAGCAATGTGCCAATGACTCATGGTTTTTATACAGGAGTGTGTGAATTCCAAATTGTGCCCAAAGTGTGTGTGTGTGTGTGTTTGTGTGAACGGGGTGCAGTCATTTGGAAGTCCACAGTGTGTGGGTGAGTTTCAGCAGGTGTGCTGCATACAGGATGCCCAAATTCTGAGGAGGAAGACACAAAGCAAATTGTTACGATCCCTCATTCTGCATGCCAACTCATTAACAGTTAATAGGATACATCATATAAATTGCAGCGTCTCCCCAATGCCACTTACAATATCCTCCTCTCTCTCTCTCATCATCCCTCTGTCTCTGCCTCTGTCTTTTTGTTTTTCAGGCAACAGATTACCCCTAAGGCGCGGCGTCTGTCTGCATTTATCTAAGAGAAAGAAGCAGAGAGGGAGCAGCACAAATACCGCACAGCCAGACATCATGCAAGGTGAATCCTTCCCTCGCTCTAGAGTGCTGAAATGTTAGGACTGAAGAGCAAGAGTGTCAGATCGAATCAGCTGACTGTTTACCGTAGGGGGGGTAATAAGAGCTGCTTGACACTATACTCACTAACGCCCTGTGTGTGGTTTAATGCCCCTTTCAATCACAATCAAGAAAAGACGTGTTAACTGATCTTGCATCAGCACTTTTTCCAGCCAACGTCAGATTCAGCAATCCGAGCCGAGATGGAGTGGTCACTGGAGAACGTGAGAGAGATGGTGGCTGGAGGCATGCAGTCCATAAGGGAGTGTGAGATCTGTGCTTTTGCCATAGCCATGTGTGTGCTGCTGCTGTTTATGTGGTACTGTTACAGGGTGGGCCGCGAGCACGGCTCCAGCCCCCTGCGTGGGAGGTATCTGTCTGGGCCCAGTCGGATCGGAGGAGTGGTGGGGGGCTTCATGAGTTCAGACTGCCGAAACAGGGGCAAAGGGAAGCAGGGGTCGATGCTGGAGGAGCAGAACGGCTTCGCTTTCTGCCAGTCGTCAGACTGCTTCCGATGCACCAGCGCTGGAGAGAGTCTGAACCAGAAGCTCTATCACAGCCTGCAGGACTACGCCAAACGCTACACCTGGTCAGGAATGGGCAGGGTGCACAAAGGAGTCCGTGATCAAGGCCGATACCTAAACAGCCGACCCACCATCCAGCGGCCAGAGGTGTTCTTCCTCCCAGACCTCCCCTCAGCCCCGTTCTTTTCCAGAGAAGTGCAGAGACATGACGTGGAGCTGCTGGAGCAGAGCTTCCCCGCCCTCATGGCCGAGTTTGAGAGCATCTACCACCAGCCCCCGGCCCGCAGCGGCTCCTCCCTGCCACCAGGGTGGAAATCCAACAACACCCCACGTGGGCAGTGGTGGACCTACTACCTGGTCAACCAAGGCACCCCTCTGGTTCTCAACGTGAGGAGGTGTCCGCGGGCCTGGAGGGTGCTGGGCCAGCTGCGCACCTTCATCGCCAACAACGTGTTCGGAAACGCCTGCTTCTCCGTGCTGACTCCTGGAGCGCTGATCACCGAGCATTACGGTCCAACAAACGTCCGACTGCGCTGCCACCTGGGTGAGAAAGAGAGCGGTTTACTCGTTCAACCATGTGCTGTGAGGGGGTCTTTAACTACAGAGGAGGGGTGACCCAGCTGTTACTGTTAAGGCTGAACATGTGGATCCTCTTGGGTCATAATGGCTGAAATGTAGTGGCTAATGTGATTGTTTTTATAATTTCGATTGCACCTGAGATTTGATTCTATTTACAAATGCACCCTGTGAGATGGCTATGAATATTGATGCTTATTCTTAAAGAAAGAGACTTAGTATGATGATTTAAAACCGTAATAATACGGGACGCTCTTAGCAAAGAACATTTTTCCTGGGATAAGTCACCTGGGAGATACCAAATTAGGTGTTGAAGGAACAGTTCTCAAATTGTTTAAATTCAATTTTTGCATTTAAAGTTAATGCTATACTGTTATCTTAACCTTCAACAGTTATTTAATTTTTGCTTGTCCGACAACAGAACCACAATTTAAATGAAAGTTTTCTACCCCAATCAGATTTTCCTCGAGCACATCAATAAAGCTAAACTACTAGCCTCTTCAGATCTAGATTTCAGGTATAACTAGATTGAGACTTACATTGCTCTTATATTGTAATGTTTGAAAATATCAAAACATGAATGTGTGTAAATTAATAATAGGAATTTTTCATATTCATTCCAATTATGAATTATCTGCCTGCAAAATACAAATGGGTGTTACATTTTATTTATATGATTGTAAAAAAAGTCTTAAATCTAACTAATTGAAACATTGAGAAACTCAGTTTGCTGTTGCATAATGACACATGGATTGACCTTTATTTCCCTCCTCTGGCAGGTCTCAGAGTGCCCCCCTCCTGCGAGCTGGTGGTTGGTGGAGAGCCGCAGTGCTGGTCTGAGGGCAGCTGTCTGCTATTCGATGACTCCTTCCTCCACAGGGCCTTCCACGAGGGTAAGAAGGGATTTTAACATAATATTTTATTGGATCCTGTCCATTTTTATTTCCTTCTTCATAAAGGATTGCCCTAAAAACGGTATTACCAGCAAAGTGAATTGAGAGCCTTTTTAATATGAGTTTCACGGGGTTTTATATCAAAGATCATCACAAAATTATTGTTTTTCCTGTGTGTGCAGGCGGTGCAGAGGACGGCCCCCGGGTGGTCTTCATGGTGGACCTCTGGCACCCTAATGTGGCCGCTGCTGAGAGACAAGCCTTGGACTACATTTTTACTCCAGGTCGCTTAGAGGACAAAGAAGGGAAATAGGTGTGAGTGAGAAACCGTGTCTGACCGAGAGACAGATGGCGTTTTAGGGAGGTGTCTGTAGGATTGGGGAGCATCTCTTTTTCTGCCTCCAGACCAGCTCTCACATCCACTGTGTACATATTCTCCGTCTCCTATCTCATAACTCTCTTAGCAGAAGACCAAACATTGGGCCTCTTTTATCATTCATGTTTTTGCCTGTATAATATAAGGCAGTCACAATTGAAAGTAGCTTTTTTGCTAAACTTAGCAGGAGCACGATTGTTCATGGAGCCATCTAAATAACATGGCAGGGACCTTTTGAATCTTTGAATGTTAATGCATTTGCAAATAGATGAATGCTGTGACTGAACAGTTAATAAAATCTGTTCTGGACCCACTTTACCCATATAGGATTATTTTTAAATCTCAAATTAGTTTAATTTCTGCTTGAAACTGTTCAACAGTAACGAGCAAAGTACATCACAGATTTGATAAATGGCTTAAAGCAAGCCAAACAATAACCGTCACCATCTTACACTTCTGCTTTACAGTATGTATGGAGCCATAAGGCCACATGTTCTGAAGTAATTGAGTTAGCATTTATGGGTCCGGAGTTATCCCAACTTGTTGGTGGTATTACTTTGCACTTAACATTGATTGCTTTACACTTACTGTTACACCTATATCTTTGCAAGGGCTAAACATTTGATCGTTAGACTTTTTATATTACTCAACACATCCGGTCACACTTAAGATGCATTGTTTTTTTCACACAAAAACGGTTGTCAGTGAGGTTACACATTTTTCATTACTGTTACATACTTTTTAACTGTTTTCATGATGAGAGGGTAATTCTCTTCGTGGTAAAATAGTGACATTTTCAGTGATAGTAGTGCCTATGTACATCAACTAAAGTAAGTGAAGCTAAAGCAAAGCCATCATTGCTACAATGCTGGATGACTTAAAGCCTCCTGTTCAAACTATTGTCATAAACACGTTAAGCCATATAACAGGGAGGTGTAGCTTTCCTAAAACTGATTAATGGTAAAATAAGCAAATGCAGTGTCATTCTGTAAATGTCCGTTTAATCACTTACAGGATGCACAATTGGGGCTCTAAATCAAATGTGTATGCTTAAACGAAAGAAATGCAGAACCTGCTATTTCATTCAGATTTGGTTACCTAAAGAAAGTTATAATTTTTGTAATCATCTATTCTATTCATATGTGCTTTGATAGATATTTGATAACTGAGGTCCAATGTTGATGTCATGAATGTTTACAGACGCAGCTAATGTCTTTGTCCTGACTTCTGCCGATGTGGTAGTTTATGGTTTATTGTGCTCCCCTTTGAAAAAATCAATCCTGCTTACAAAAGAGTCGGTTAGAAAAGCACATTTTTAGGTCAAATTGTGTGAGTCGGCCTGTGCTGGATAAGAAGCGTTTTTGGTAAATTTACTAAACTCTTGTAATTTGGTTGTATTTGATATCAGGTTTGTATTTCTGTAAATAGGGTTGAGGTAAAAAAAAACAAAAAACCGAGCGGTCTGAGATGATTTGAGATGATTGTCTTCAATGCTATAACTATTGTGTTGTCTTTATTTACAGCTACAGCGAATGCATTTCATTCTCCGTTCTCAAAAAGCCAGCCATGAGTCATTTTGATTACATTTGTAGATTCTGTAAAATGTTTATGAAGTACTATCTCTGTTGTTCTGTGAAGTATTTTTTTTAAAACCACTTCTGTACATTTGCAGGAGTTTTGCGCCATAATTAAAGCCACAATCCTTAATTCTTCAACAGCACTTCATGAATATATGTGCACTAAAGGTAGAGAAAATTAATTTTCAGCTTTACAGGTCCATAGCAATTCAAGATACCCATCTATTAAAATGTAATGTTTACAAAAAGATTTACACGCTGTTTACACGATGCCGACACTCACATTGAGCTGTCCATAATTAGGTTTAAAATCAACAGTGCTGTTTATCCTAAGAGTATGAAAAAGGTCATTCCCAAAGCATTTGCTTTACATATATAGTGTATGATGGGGCAGCCATTTTGTTTACATTAGAATTAAGGATTTGTCCTCAACACGTTCTTGTGTGGATTTTGAACAGTATTTCTGTACATTTAATAAATGGTTGAGTCTCTTATTTAATCAGCTGTTGTCACATGTGTCACTTTTACACAGACTTCTTTTGATCAGAGAAGTCACATGGCTTGAACTCGAGACACATTTGATGACTTGAGACCCTACTTGACTAAACCGAAAAAGACTTGAAACTCGACCAGTGCCATCAATGACTGGTAACTTCACTTGGAAGTGAGCCTTTTGACTTAAAGTACTTAAAACCTTCACCTCACTCAAACCCAAAAACTCAATTGTTTGTACTATATGTATGCTACGAGTCGATTAACTTACTTTCATTTCCTAAATCTCCCTTCTCCTCCCCAGCAAGTCGACACTTCATTCCTTAGATCCACATTGACATCATCCAATCGAGGTGCAGTAGAGAAAAACTAACGCTACGTTACTGAGCTCCAATTGGAAAAAGTGTATACCAAAATTATTTCTTTTGAGTACAAAAACGACATGCTGGTAACCAAAAAAACCATTACGAATTAATTTAAACTTCCTCAAGTATAGGACTCAGGACTGGACTTAGCTCCTATTGGTGTTGACATAAGAGTTAAAAGTCTTGATTAGTGACTTGACCTAAGAAGTAATTGCAAAAACTTGAGCCTTTCTTGGGACTTGCAGAACAATGACTCGGTCCCACCTCTGCATGTTCTGCTGAATCGACCATTTCATTAATTAAAATAACTGCTGCAACACTAAATAGGAAATACTGATTACAACACACTGCAGGACCAATGTTGGAGATTATTGCCTTCTACAGAATTGGCACTCTGGTAGTGATAAGACACGTAATGGAAAAACCATGGGACAAATAGATCGTTAAGGCCTTATTTCACTCAGATGCCGTTTTAAATAGGTGGCATAGGGAGGCGTAGGAATGCAATGATGTTGTCGCTGCTCTGATTCCACAGCAATTATTTCTTGTCAGACTCCCTCTGGAGAATTTGAAGCCAGAAGCATTCAAATGCTGTGGCAATATTACATGATGTGAAGGAGAGACACCACAACATGGGAAAACATTTTAACAAATGGATATCACCATAAAAAACTCTCCAGTGGACTACAACTTTTTCTGAAAAAATATTTTTAAATATACATATGACACATTATGTTTTTGAGTAACTAAATACATTCACATGTAAGAGTCAAAGGTTACCTATTAGGCAAATCACTCAGATAGTATGAACATAATTTTGCACATGCATACATGTTGCAAGACAGAACAGGGTAATGAAAAAACAATAAAAAGATGTACGGTTCAGTTTTTTAAAAGTTGACATGCAAATTAGGCAATATCTAATGCTAACTGTCCTGTGCAGACACAAATAGACACAGTGCAACAAAACAAACTAATTTGATATTTTCTTTTCACTAGTCTGAAAGAACACATCTTAAGGCAGCAAAATAACCCAACCTCTCCAAATGATTTGTTTGTTCTAGTGTCTCTCTTTACATAAATATAGTGCCTTCATCACTCATACATTTTGGTTTCACGGGTTCATAAAGAATACATGGTTTATTAGGCCTTACACCTGTTTGTACTGAAAAGGATGCTGAATACAAGTCTGCATCCCTCACTGGGAAAATCTTTGCCTCTGCTGATCTCATTTGAGTTTAAAGATGTTCAAGTGTTGCACCATCTGTAGGCCTGTAACGTCGGTGGATAGAGGCACATGCTGATGTGAGGTTGATGCCAATAATAGAAAGCCCTTACTGCTCGTATATATAAAGTGCATGTTTTATGGGAACATAATTGTTTTTGTTTCAGTGTCACAGCTCTTTAATTATTAAAGAAGGTAATAGTAGTTATTGTTACAAATGCTCAGGATATTAAACACAGCAGCAGTGTGAAGCTCGTTTGAGAGAGAGTAGGACTGTAGCATTGTGCGAGGGGATAACAATATGAAGCGCATACAAGTATAGTATGCTCAAGGGTTATCCTTTGAGCAGTATGCTCTGACACTACTACATTTTCTCATAAACTTCTGTGTAATCTGATTTATTTTTGCAACCGGAGGCGTCGCCCCCTCCTGGCCATAAGAAAGCATAAAGCTTTAAGGCACAGGCCAGGTTGCCACTTGACTTTTTCACAATCTTGAGGCCCTGTCATACAGGATTCCCTGTTTCAACAATAGTATGCCCAAATAATGCATAACTTTGAACGCATTTGTGTTAAAGCAAAGGATCACAGACTAACTTACATGCATGAGTCATTTCAGTGTATAACTAATTGGTATGTAGGGGGTATGGGGAACCATGCCTCATTTTTGCATGAGGCCCCAGAGCAGGTTAATCTGCCTCTCGATAGACACGATACGGTTTAAATTAAATGTTGTCCACTGGGAGAGCAAAGCCAACAAAACACACTTTATGTTTAAAAGCTTCACTCACATTGTGCTGCATATCCTTAGCAATATATCATGAATGGCTACATATGAATTCATTATAAGTGGGAATTGTAGTATTTCTAAGGATGTTGTCTCCACACCCAGAATTATATATCTTATATTTTGCATAATGTGAACCACCCCTATTGCAACAATAGCCTACGTGTGCTTTGGAATGTATATCTGGTTGGTCTGCCTTTGTCATGGGAAAGTTAGCTCACCTCTGATAGGTGTATATCTCACTATACATCCACACCCACGTCATTGCCAGGATGCCAGGGACCAGCATTCACATCAATGAAAGGGTGACGCGCTGCAGCGACGTGTGTGCCCCTCTGTGTGCGCGCGCTGCCGCACAGCAATCAGGTGGTGAGATGTATCCTAACTTCACGCGGGCAGGCTCTGGCTGCTGTGCTATTATGGGTCGACAATGGAGAGGAATCGGTGCATGATATCGACGATCAACCCACAGAGACAGACTAGAGCAGATCTGCAGCAATGAGCGCCTCCTTTCCAAAATCGGAATCCACCACCTCCTTACTGAAGTCCTCCTCTGCGGCGAGGAAACCGACACACCTCCCTGAACGCGCGACAGAGAGCCGGAGAGGTCACCATCAGCAGCATCAGCACCAGCATCACCACCGTCCCGCCGCGCTCCACAGCAGCAGCAGCAGCAGCAGCAAAGCCGAGGAGTCTTTCCTGTCGGCCGAGTGCGAAATCAGTGCCCGGAGACCCCTGTGCCACCCCTCCCTCATCGGCAGCCCGGACAGTGGTAACGATGCAGCCACTCGGGGAAAGTGTAAGTCCCACAGCCACCACAGCCAACTTCCCGACTCTCCGGAGCAAAACGGTGTGAAGGAGCACTGCAGGTCATCCAAGCCCACACACCGGCACCACCACCGCAGGAAGCAGCACCGGGACGACCTTCCACCGGCTGCAGCCGCACCGCCTGAAGCTGAGCATCCCCGACGCTCTCACACGCACATACGCACGCTCCCCAGGGTGCCCTCTCTGTCGGACAGCAACGATGACCGGGCTCCCCTCTGTGAGCCGAGGGACCATAAAGGGGTCAGCGTGGCTATTAGCGGGGCTCAGGTCAGCAGTCGGTCCCCGTCTTCCTGCTCCCTGGTGGCGCTCTCCAGCAGGTCCTCCCGCCACTCCCGGAGATCAAGTGCTGCTTCTTCTGCATCCGATATAAATGTACGCACTATCCTCAATTCACTGTTTGGACAGGTAAGACCATCAAATGTATGCAAATGACTGGATCAGTATTTATAGCTTTTTTGTATGAATTCTATTAACTCTATTATCGCAAATGTCTTTTGTACGTTTGTGAAGTGCAAGGATGCATTGAGGCCCAAAAAGACTCTGTCACATCCTAAACCAAAAACCCAATGTATGGTTAACTTAGTTAATTCACCACCATTTGAATGAATTAACAAATATGTCTCAGGCATATCTAAAAATAAAACGCATTAAAGTCTTGCCGTGCAGAAATAGTGCTTTGTTACAAGCATTTCTAGAAAAGTGCACAGAAATAAAGTGGTGTGGCCTCAGGCTACACTGACGTCCTGTTTACAATCAGTATACGTTAATGTGCTCTGTGATGCAGTCTGCAAACACTGTCATTACCGGACAGACTGGGCAAGGAAAAGCTTCTTCTACACATCCATTTCTTATGTAACTGGTAAATACAGCACCACCTACTGTACAGATCCTCTCAATCAGACAGAAAATGTGTTGTTTATTTGGACTTCTTTCCCAGTCACTTGCTTAGAAGTGACTGGGAAAGAAGTCAGAGCTTAGTTCTTGCCATGTCGAGGGTGTTTGTATTTTAATCTGATCTCAAATCAGGAAGTGATTTAAATTAGGACGCACTCAGCCATGAAATTGACTCAGCATGGCAACACAGAGATCATCCTTTGTGGCTTCGAGAGAAACACCTTCTAGTACTTATAAAAAACGATTCTACAAATAACCTGTGAGTCAGTCCGCGGGCAGCTCTGTGAAAACATTAGCGTGACCTCAAAAAGGTTATTTGATGAGACGATGAGCTAGATGGAGTTCAATAACAGGCATGGTGGTTGGAGAGATGCATGCACTATCTTTGGCATGTTGTATGAAACGATGCAATTAAAAGTAAAGTGTTTTCTTTCTTTTTTTCGACAAGCCTTAATGGAAATGAACAGATTGTCAGCAGGGATGAGAATTGTCTGAGGCCATTCATGAAGAGAAACACCCTCACTAGTGTTCTGTGTAGAGAAAATGATAACCACATTCTCTGTGTTCTGATTTGCTGTAAATATATACATGTAGCTGTACATTACAGATGGACTCTTCACACATTCGCAGTCTTAATGTGTTTTTCTTTGGTTCCACGTTGCTGCTTTAGGTCAAGGTGAACTTAGCTATGCCTGCAGAGGTCAGAGGATGATGTGTGGGGGTGTAAGAGAAGAAAGACAAAAGCGCATGCAGAAATAGTGCAACATATGAATTGAAATGCAACCTCAAGGCTGCAAACTGGCGTATTATAGTCAATTACTTGAAAGTGCAGGTGAAGAGCCTGGAAACACGTCCTTACAGGGTCTTCTTGTAAACCTGCATGGTACTGATTTTTACAGAAAAAACAAACATCTCTCAATTTGTTAGTGCGACCATGAAACAAATGTCACTTGCTTGTAATACTATATTCTCCTGCAGGAAAGCAGACACCCTTTACCCCATTTCTCTTGTTTATTCTCATGTCAAGTGCCTGTGAATCCGTGCTGAATTGTCTGTGTTTGGTCGGTGTGACAGCTGGGTGAAATATCTTAAAGACAGTGGATCACCTTCTTTTCCTTTAATAGGCATAATTCTGTTTCCCTTCTTGGCCCCACTTCCCTCTCATTTAGTTTCTCACCCACACTCTTACTTCTCTCTCGCTCTCTCACTGTATCATTGGCTGCTCTTACTATTGCTAAAGTCACTCTCTCCACATAGTACAGTGCAGTTCACAGTTTTTTCAACGAGCTGTAAGTTAGCACCCAAGTCTTCATGGGTCTTGCGCTTGTTTGCACTTCTTCCAAAATCCAAACGGCAAACTTAACGGAGAAAAGGTCCTCATGGTCCTTTTTAGCGCCTCTTTTCTCCTCTGGAATGGGAAACTGCTTAGACTGGCCTCTGAGAACGGTAAGATTGATTTTGTGTAGTGTGATGCCCTTTAACAATTTGACTTTCTCAATTTGTTTGGTTGCTTTAGAAATTGAAACTTGTGAAGTAAACTGGACAGTAGTGCAGTGTTTTTACTATTTCTTCACAGCTGTTGCATTTGCTCTTTCTGCTCAAAAGTCAGATATCATTTTGCAAAAACCCTGGAAGATATTTGTACGTTTGTGTTTTTAAATGATATCCTTATAGAGTGTGATATCTTGACAAAAACAAGCATGTGTCCTGATTATAGCAGACTTAGTTTAAGAGTTAGACGTTTATAATATCCTCACTGTTTAATGTTGGTGTTTGAAATAAAATGTAATTATGAACCGAAAGTTAATCTGCACTGGTGGTATAGTAGTTGGCTTTAGAGTGCATTGTGATAAAACAAGATAGATTAGTGGCTTTAGACTTTGGCAGAACTTTGATGTGCAACACGAACTATTTTACAAAAAACAAGTACTGTATATCCCACGGGACAAAATGTGTCCTGATGTCTTCAAAGCATAATAAGTTATGTGATTACAACATCTGCAGCCTGTTCCCTGGGGCTTTAGCTTGTCTTTCCTCTGCTTCTGAGTATGTTTACTGTTCTTGTGACAGTGTATACCTGTGAAGTGCCAGTCCCTACAACGTGGCGAGTAAACAGTTATGAATGATGAGGGGAAAGTTGGCAGCATGCTGTTTTAAGGATGCGTTTAACCTTTCTGCCATGTTTTCATATTACGACAGTTTATTTCATACACATGCACGTCCCACTTAGAAGTACTTCTGTTTTAACAATTAATCCATTGCCGCTATATTCAAGAATAGAGAGAGTCTAGATTGACTTTCACATGTCCTATATCTTTATTGCATTGTGGTGTGAAGCTGCTCAGATCTCTAACACTGTCTCTGCACCCCTCTGGAAAAGATGCTCCAGGATGCTGAGAGGAGGTTCAGAGGGGTGCTGTCCTGTGAGGATATGGGCCAGGCAGTGTTTCTGGGGCCTTATCAGGAGTCCATTGTTTCCATGACACAAAACTGCGTCCTGGTGAGCAACATACGGTTGCAAACCTTTGTCTTCCTGAGTAAAGGAGTGGCCACGTGCAGGCAGCCTGTACGTAAGTCTTGACAAACCTTTTTTAATTTGTCTGTTTGTACATCAGCATTATATCTAACTTGGATCCTATCATTACCACACTCATGCCACAACAACTATTAATTCCAGGGTGTAAACCCTTTCAATTCCTTTCTATCTTAATTTCTACTTTTTCCACTACTGCTGCTGCTGATTGGTATCTAGTCATATTTCAGAAGGGAAAACAAGGGTTTGGAAAATGACTGAGCCTGAAAGCTGACGACTGTCTAAAGGAGTGTTAAGGGGTTTGTGCATAAATGTAAGGCCTTGTTTACTTTCTTGCCAAGAGTTAGATAAGAAGATTGATCTCACTCTCATGTCTGACAGTTTAATTAAATTGAAGCCAGCTGCAGGTTAGCTTAGCACCAAAGCTCGAACAACAAGGCATATGTGTTGTTTTACAGGGGAGTTACAGTACATCATCATTTCTGACGTGCACATCCAAAATGATATGGCGTGTTTACTATTTAATTTTTTTAAAGGCTGATCTGCACATTTTGTTACCGTCCGACAAAGTTATGCTGTTTTCCTTGTTTCTACAGTATTTGTATGCTAAGCTAAGTTAACCAGCTGCTGGCCAGAGCTTCTTGGTCTTCTTGGAGATATGAACGTGGTGGTATCAATACCCTTTCAACTCTCAGCATAAGCAAATAGTTACAACCCAATCTGCATTTCATTTATCTTTTTGTCCACACTTTAATAAGATTTCTGATCACTCAGTCTAGTGATACTGCACGAAAAGACCGAGCTGGCTTAATATTTCATGTTTCATGAAAACTGTAATACAATGGAAGCCCCATTAGTTAAGTGATGAGGCCTGGAGCATGTCGATGTAAGAGATGAGGGTTGATTAACTGACAGTGATGGAGTGACAAATTAAAGCGTTGATGGAGCACACATGTTGGATCGGCTGCCCAAGTATCCATTTGCTCATGTACCTTCGATGTTTTCTGTAACAGTGTTTCCGGTCAGACAATTCTTTGGAACCTGACGTCAACACTCAGTGTTGTGTTTAGACTTATTTTGCTCCTGCTGTTAACCCCTGAGGGCTCTGGGATATGTCTGCTTCTCTCTCTGCCCTTTAAAGGTTGCGTTCATCGTAAGCAAGCGCTTGAACAAAAAAAAGAAACAGTCACATTCTTCTGTGAATAGGGATCAAACTATTCATGTTTATCATCAAGATGTGAGCTCAGACTACTGTTAACACCTTTTACCGTAAGGCGTCCGAAGAAGAGGGTTGTTATGGAGAAGCTCGCTGATTTAGGTTCGGGTGTTACTCAAGTAACAGCATTGCCGACGGTATATTTGGATGCAGCTCATAGACCAGTTTTGTTTGTTATGATGTGTGATAATGATGAATGCTTTTGGTTTTGTACTGACCAATTATTAAATGTCATTTCTCAATAGGACAGAGAGCTGAGACCGGAGGAAATGGATGGCAAGTTTACCTTTTTTAATTTGTATTTCTTTAACAAAATGTATTTTAAGAGGATTAAATACCACATGTTTTTCAAAGTTATTTTCAAAACCAACTCTGAAGTGAAATAAATAAGTACACAACGTATTTAAAATGACTGCACTACAACTCAAACGCTAATAATATTTCTGTTGTTGTTCTACAGAGTTGCGGGATGCTTTCAAGGAGTTTGACAAGAATAAGGATGGTTTTATCAGCTGTAAAGACCTTGGAAACTGTATGAGAACCATGGGATACATGCCGACTGAAATGGAGCTCATTGAGCTGAGTCAACAGATAAACATGAACTGTAAGTCTGAATTGTGTATTATTATGTAAAGCATATCATTGTGTATTGTGGTTCTGAAACTGTGCCAAATACTTTTCTCTTTTTAAGTGGGAGGTCATGTGGATTTTGAGGATTTTGTAGAGTTGATGGGCCCAAAACTCCTCGCCGAAACTGCAGACATGATTGGAATAAAAGAGTTAAAAGAAGCTTTTAGAGAGGTAAGAGTCTTAATTGATGTCATGTTGGGATGTCTTTTTTTACTATTTTCCATTTCTAATGTTGTTTCTTTTTGTTCTCAGTTTGACACCAATGGAGATGGAGCCATAAGCACATCTGAGCTCCGAGATGCAATGAGGAAGTTGTTAGGCCAACAAGTAAGGTTTAGATGCGAGAGAGAAAAAAGACCTCTACAGTATATCATTACTGCATGAATACCCATTGTTTGAGGTGCTGTGCTAAATGCTGCCAACATTTTTTCCCAGGTGGGACTAAAAGAGGTGGAAGATATCCTGAGGGATGTTGACCTTAATGGTGATGGGCTGGTTGACTTTGAAGGTAAATCCACTTTAACAAACTATTAATTTATATTTACATTTAACCCCAAAATACAAATACACATTTTCCCCTCCTACTGTACCTGCAGTGCTTTTAATTACTCTGTATTTTTTTGGTGAGCTGTTGAGTGTTGAAGATATTGATTTGTTTGTGGTGCCCAACACAAAACTCAACAGCAATGTATTTTTACAGAAATCATGATGCTGTTATTCAGGATAATCCGCAGACCTTTTGGGACCATGTAGGAACTTAATAGACAATCCAGGAAGTCTTGCTAAATATTAAGTGGTGCAGACAACCTCCAAACCGTCTTCGGGGCAAGTGATCAGTGTCTCACTGAGTCTATACATGTTGGTAGTTAGATAATAGAATAATACATTTATTTTACCTTAGGATAGTGTGCCTTTTTTCCCACTGTTGTATACACCACTTAAGATTAGGCAACCTTTCCTGGATCATGTTTTTGGACCTGCACTTGCCTTTATAAAGAGCACATGGAAGAAAGCAGTGTGTGCATCCACTCATGCAGAGGCACATGCTTTTTGGCTCATAGTTAGGTTACTCTGCAACTTACAAAACAATCTATATTCAAAAGTGACAACAGTTAATAAGGTAATTTAAGGAAGAATCGTCCCTTCAGGGTATGCTGCAGAGTTCACTGCAACCGTTCATTTTTATAATTGTACTCTTCTCTCCTCACAGAGTTTGTACGAATGATGTCTCGCTAAAATCAGAATATGATCGGTGCTGAATGTGAAGCTCCGTCCTTGTCTATAATTGACCAAGTACACCAGAGGACATGCTATGATCTCTGAGCCATCCTAATCTGAATGACACTGGAATTAAAACTCCTTGAATGTTAAGGAGTGAGGAGTCGCCTCACACTTTCAATCAATAAGTGTTCTTCCTGAAAAGTCTCAAGTTCAACTGAGGCCGAATTTGCTGTAGCCTAGATGATGAATGTCCGACTTGTGTTTTTGCACTTTAATTCTCACTAAATAAGTTCCTGTGGATATATTGCTGGTGTCTTGTCTCGTCTTCCGTGGTCAAAAAAAGTATTTCAAAATGTCGCCTTCAATGTACAATAGTCTGAATGTAAGAGGGGATTCCTGTAGAGAGGATGTCAAAAATATGTGCATTGTTCAACAGTATGTTTTCACACAGTATTTGTTTTATTATAAATTGTAAGTGGAATGTCCTTTGTGACATCGGTGCTCCAACAGGAACCCATGTGGCAATATAACACCTGTGTTGTAACTGTGATCATCTGTGATTTTTCACTGTGCCTGTATAGTCATAAAGTCATCACTGTCTGAAAACTACAGAAGCAGATCTCTAATACAAAACCATAAATTACATTTAATATTGTATTTGCTTCAACCTTAGATCAATGGCAGTTAAAACTATTTTCAAAGTTACAGCACTCTGGTTTGCAGCATCCTTTGTCTTTCAATGCTCAGAGGTTTAACATTACTTTGAACCTGGCTTAGGGGGCAAGTAAAAATCCATATTGCCCCGGTCTGCGAGCATACAGTTGGAATGACATGTGAATTGTATTTAGAGTGGATGTGATTATGTTGTTTCTGCTGTAATGTATGTCGATGTATTTGTGGAAATGTTCCACACCTTTGTGTTGTTAGTCATTTTTATGCATGCCAAAGAGATACATTTATTAAATTCAGTATGCACATTTGCATTTTTGTCTAACAAAGTAAGCAAAATATTTTGCCAAGTTAACTGTAAAAATAAATAAAAGGTGTTTACATTTAAGAGGCTTTTTTCTGTGGTGATGTAATCTCTACTATTTTATTAAGGCTATGTCAAATGTCAGTAATGCACTGCCACTGCATGTCTTGGAGACAAACCTCCTTACAACATCTATTATTCATATAGGTGTCGAAGACTGCTGGTTGGAAAAGCTTTACCTGCAGAACCACTGTGCAAGCCATTAGATCAGAATAACTGTGCTGTGTCTCTGTGTGACCTTTGACTCGTTTGTTTTATACCATAAACATATAACATAAGTAACTCATATTGCTAAAAACATATTCATTAGGTTATATTTGTATGCATTCATTTGGCAGTATTGATGATAAAAACCTTAAAACACCCACATGTACAGATGAATAATTAGTAGGCCTAGTAGCCTATGTAGGACAAAAAAAAGAGGAGATTGTTGCAGGCACAGCAACACCCACGATACAACTGCACTAGGCTTCCCCTGGGCCACTTGTTTTAAGCAGAACAAGTGTTGCAAGCAGAAAAACGCTGCCAGGAACTAATATTTGCACATTATGCTAAAGTAGGCCAATGTTACTTTGTAGAAAATGTCCTGACTTTGAAGATTCTGTAATGCAAATGTATTGCAACATTTTAATCAAATGTATATATATCCACTAAAGGAACTAATTGAACTGTAGCCTACAAGATTGTACATATTTGTGCAAATGTTTACCAAGATAAAACCAAAAGCTCACGGAAACACCCGTCATGTGTGTTTGCTGACAACGCCACCTGGGGGAGTTTCGCCCTCAGGAAATTACTAAAACTAAAGTTATCCAATTTAATAAAAGGCAATCAGGTTCGTTTGAACACCACAGGCAGAAACAGTGTAAAGGATATTCCCACAAAAGGTTATTTTATTTATACATAATTACATTTCAAATAATAAACAATATAATTTTCTAAAAGTTCTCCAGGGAGGAGGGAGAAGGACAGTGTTGGGGCTTACCAAGGCGGCTATTAACAAAACGGGGAGGAAGGGGTCAAATCAAAATCACCCGTGACACTGCACACCAAACAAAACGGCCACGTGAAGAACACCACCACCAGGGATTGGGTTTGCCGCCTCCAGCCCACAGCACCTGTCCGACACAAGAGAAACAGTTAATAATCAGCAAGATTATAAAACTCGGTTGGAGAAAGATAAACAAAAAGGAAAAAAAACTTAAATAAACCAAATCTAAATAAACGTAAAGGACAAAAATGAGTAAACGAATTAAACCAAACGTTAACAAAAGAAAATAAAATCATACAATTAACAAAATACTATAAATGTACTCAAAACATTAGATGCACAAAACAAACAGATAATCAAAATGAATCAACTAAAACAATAAGTGTCCTTGCTATTCCGTGATCTCAAAACGGCCATGGTGACAGTCCAACACGGAGTAGTCAGGGGCGGTCAATTTTATGACACCACAGCTCGGTGCGAAAGCTCGCCGAGTCAAAACAGCGGGGGGGGGTTACGGCGCCCCAACATTTACAGCCAGGCACTGCCACAGAGCCCACCAGGAAGGGAGAATGTTTACAGCCCCCTGGAAAGAGGTTTAAAATCAGTGGCGTAGCTGTGGGTGGGCCTGGGCCTGGGCCCACCCACATGCACGTCTGGCCCACCCACAGCCAATCAGCGCTTCATAGCGCAGAGCCGGGAAGTCCAGAAGAAGTGCCACAAACTGCAGTTCATCTAGTGGCCGACAGGGGATGGATGCAAAAAGGAGCAATTCCCATAGCGCCCCCCCCCCCCCATGTTAAAATGCCCAACTTTACAGCAGAAATAAACATGTTTCTAGCCTGGATCCAATAAAACTTATTCTGGATATAGTTAGATTCCACCTTCATGACAATGGAATAGGGAGTGCATTTTTTTTTTACCGTGAGTTTTTATAGTAACTTTTGCCATGAGTGAATGAAAGTATTATTTCTTCTTGAGGTCTGCAGTTTAGCGTGTACACATTTGCTGAATATGAAAACACTCAGTGTGTACCCACTGTGCGACTGTCAAGGATAAACAACCTGTGGCCCCCGATATATGTCGTATATATTATTGCTACACAAACATTACATTGCAGTTTAAGTGTCGCCAACTCCGTTTCTAACATGCAAAAAGACAGCAAAATGAGTCTGATTATTTTTAGTATTTTAGATCTTTCCAATCCAGTCGAGAGATCTCTCTCCCCCGTCTGTGTGCGAGGCAGTTTACACACACGCAGCTGCTACATGCAGCAACACACACACACACACGGACACACGGAGGAGATGGCGGAGAGAACGCGCTCCGAGGTGTGGTTAAACTATAGCCGTGTCGATGTGGACAATACTCGTTACCAAAAGTGGAATAAGAGTTTAGCATGTAAGGGCGGTAACACGAGCTATTTGTCAAAACATCTTGGAAAAGTGCTCCACATTCAGATGGAGAAATGCACCGGGTTCGACTGTCTTTCTAGTAGCTCTGTAGCCCCCCCCCCCATCCACGAGTAACGATTCCACGTCAGGTATGTTATGTATGCTAGCAGCAACACATAGAGTTAACTACATTATACAAACATGGGTTAATGATTAGAGGTAACCAAGTTATTTATTTTGTTACATTTTCAGCTATTCTGTCATCAGATTATTTAATACGATTTGTTAAAACATTGTTGTTTCTTTTGATGTGAAATATTTTGTATTTAATTTAAATAAAAAGCAATGTTAGTTTTGTTCACAATTTGTTTAGTTAACCTTATTTTTTTCTCCAAAAGAACTGATACAAGTACTGTTAAAAGGACTGGATCGATAAGCGCCATCGATAAAAGTAGTAGTACCATTAAAACCTTAACGATACCCATCCCTATGTGGATGTCAGTTTTACACACATTCTGAGTCCACCGTGCCTATGTTTTTTGTTTTCACTGCTAATTTGTGCTTATGTTCTATTAGTGCATTAAAAATGTCATTAATGAATTTTCAGTTCAGACCCAACGCTTAATATGTCTCCCCCTGGCCCACCTACATTTCTCCAGGCCTACCCACACAATAATTCCTGGCTACGCCACTGTCTAAAATGACTGAAGTGTGAATACTTACGTTTATTAAATGAAAAGTTATCTATGGGGGAACTCATACATACCAGCCTGTGTGGCCAGTCGCAGCCACAGAGCCCACAAGGAAGGGAGAGAGAGACTCAACAATCCCACTGTGACATGAATGACAGTCAATACACCAGAGGAACCAAGCTGAAGGTGAGAAAACGGCAGACAACGGCAACTCACCAATAGTTGCAACACTGCAAGACCAGGGAGCCTCCGGCGGAGCAAATCCTCCTCAAAAGCACCGGACGTCAGCTGCGCTAAAACAGAGTAGTGTCAAGCCGGGTGTTGCTTGTCGCCATGAATAAATGACAGAATGCAAGATGCTTTACCTGTCTGGTAGAGAGTGTGATGCGCGAGCTGCCACACCAAACAATTTACGCTGCCACGCCAGGCTGCAGCCTGCAGCGGAGGGGATGGAGCAGATTTGTCACCTCCACTTAAATAGCAGGTGCGCTGCGCCAAGCAGCGTCACAGGGAGAAGACATCCGGTCACACATGCATCGAGGTATTGCTGTTGCCATAGCAACTTTCTTCATTCATTACTGTCTGGTCATATCTGGAGTGGACCGTGTGCGCTCTGCGTTGGACTCTTGTGATTGGACAAGGGCCGGACCATACCATACCGGAAGAAGGGGGGCGTGAATATTTCTTAAAGAACCCGTGTTCTTATTATACATCCATGGTATTATTGTGGTACTATATTTACAACAAATACCTATTTATGCTTTTCAGTCCCTCAAATAATATTGTAGGAAATAGATCCTTGAATATATTTGACCTTTGGTTGCCAGTGAGAGAAGAACTGGTAACCGACTAGGAATAGTCAAATTTAGGTTGATTATTTAATTTCGGTACAAAGGCAAGGACTTTGCTACAACGTAAGACGACTATGAATAATTGAATTACAAATGTAAAAGACACTGTAAAATACCTTTCTTATTATTTATTTATTTTTTGTATATGGTGGTGGTTTCATTACGTTCAGTAATTGTTTGGTCCTGGCATTATTTCTTCTTCTTTTTTAATTGTATTCAACATGTTTTATTATTAATCTAATTTAGATTTTTCGTTGTATATAGCGTTTAGTCTCTTATTATTTGCTTGAAGGGATTGTGCACGCAATTGATGACGATGCTGCCTGAGAGGCTAAACTCAGGGCTATAAACTCATCAAATCATGGCTTGCCTTGAAAAAAAGACACAGGGGGTTTCAGTCTTTACGCTTCTGTCGATCAATGTTACTATATGTAAATATATTTGTATACCACCGTTCACGTTACATCAAATGCATTTCTCTATTAAAGCCTTTAAGTCGTCATTTGTATAATTCACTAAGACGTAATTGGGCTGTGATATGATTATGTTTTAATGGTTCAGGAAATCTTAGCAGGAGGATGTGATTGGACAGAGTCCGTGTCACTCATCGGTCATGGGAAAGCTCAGTTTAGGTAGCACTGCTCCGCCTCCTGTACACTTGCAGCATAGATGCATAAAGAGAAGTGGATACAGCGTTGGAGGCGGGACTCCGTTCAATCCTATGAGAGTTTCTCAGTGGCGCCTGAAGCCCATATGGCCTGCATCTCGAGAGCAAAAGTACCCGTATGTCGGCCCATAGAGCATGCGCAGTTTAGCTTTCCCTTAAACCCCGTCTCCGATCTCCAGCTCTCCAGTCAAATTAATGGGCAGGATAAATAACAATTTGTTTGGCTTTAAACGCAAAATGTAATGATTCAAATGAGGTCAATATAATTTTTCCTACCGGGTCATTTATTAAGCTAAGGAAAAATCATATACTGATTTAAAGACGTCTATTTTCCAATGTAAGTCAATGGGATACAGTTATTTGGACGTCACTGACTGACACGGAAGTTGTAGTTCCGCCATTTGGCCACTACGAAAACCTGCTTTAAAAGTCCGGCGCACTTCCTGGGGGCTTGACTTGCAGTTGATGCTACAGAGCAAATGCTGGTCGGATGCACACATTGAATGAAAGTCAGTGTAGCAGGCTGTTGCCACCAGCAACTGAGAATATCTGCACACCGTAAAGTTACCTTACAGTGTCCAGGCTCCTGGTGAGACTGTAACAGAAGAGATAATTTCACACATTGGCACAGGAGAGGATCAAGGCATTTGTGGAAGGGGAAGGTGAGAGATATTTGATGAACTGGGGTTTCACATAAGTATTTCTGGTTAGACAGGTAGGGTAGCTAGCTAGCCTAACCGACTCACGGTTATCGCTGCGAATTCATAATGTTCTTGTAGTTTAACCAATTAAAATCAGAGCTGGTAAATAATGATTTTGTTAACAATAAGATCAGATACTTGTTTGTATATTCAGCGTTATTTTATAGGTTTCTTTGTGCGTGTGTGCTACAGCCGGTATTGGTACTGTTAACGTTAGCATGCTGGCTAACTCAGATATCATGTTGCATGTCATCAAGACAAGCTTGCTAGCTCTTTACGCTAGCTAACCTTATGTGGTTAATGTTAAATATGTGGAAGGATTACTTCCTTGATGAGTCTATGCTGCAAGCAAGCGGATACCGACACTGTCTTTCTCCGTGTCCAGGACCGGGCTGTGAGGGGCAATGCAGCGGGTCACGGCGCAGCTCGTCGCCGGGCTGGTTGCAGCGGTGCTGTCGCTACTGGCGGAGCCGTGCGGGGCGGACGGCGGGGGCCTCAGCCTGGCCGACCGGGTGATCTGGGCTGTGAATTCCGGGGGTGAATCGCATGTAGACGTGCACGGTATTCACTTCAAGAAGGACCCCTTGGAAGGGAAACTTGGCAAAGGTGAGTTGGTGTTAACTGCTAATATAGGTATGCTTGTCTTGCTGTGCTTCACCTGTAAAGGTGTTAATCAGAATGACATTGTGAAGGTAAAATATGTTCCTCCGAAACAGAAATGTCTAATAGAAACCTCTGCATGGTCTGGCTTCCGCAAGTAACCACAAACTAACGAGGAGTCAGCATAAAGGAGTACGCTCCGCCCCTCTCAGCATGGAGAGGAAGCAGGTGATGATATGATATTGACTGCAGAGAGTCATTCCTAGCTCCAGTTATTAAGCTGAAATCCTATAAATGCAAGTTTAAGGGAACACAGTGTGGTAACTTGCCATTTGAGACAGAAGGGCACTTTCATTGAGTGCATGAAAAGGTCAGGGCTTGCACAATGTGGTGCTATGCTTGACTTAAAACATGATCCGTTTTCCAGTTATACAGATATTAATGTGGCTTCGTGATCAAAGTGCACTATAACACTGATGCAATTCTTCTTTTTGTAGCATCTGATTATGGGTTGCGACTGCCAATACTGCGCTCCAGTCCAGAGGACCAGATTCTGTATCAGACCGAGCGCTACAATGAGGACACTTTTGGATATGAGATCCCCATTCGTGACGAAGGAGACTATATACTAGTAATGAAGTATGCTGAAGTTTACTTTGCCCAGTCACAGCAAAAGGTATGGGAATAAATGAATCGGTGTGTTTTGTGTTTAATACATTTGTCATTTTCATCTGCACAGTTTGAATGGAAAAGGTATGCATTGAACAAGGCCTGTTATTATTTTCAGTTGTATACATTTCAATATAAAATGCAACGATAAATTAACAGATTAACAAGTGCCAAAGATTTAGACGATCAATTAGTCCTTAAAGTATTTTTTCTGTAGATGGATAATAATGCAGTTTATGTAAGTATTTATAAACATTTAAGATTCAATTGTGAAATATCAGGTGAATTTCAAGGCTGAGAGTTTTGTCACACCCCTGTACTCAAAGGATTAGGTGTAATTTGTCCAACCTTCACAGGAGTGAGGGAGATATCAATCATGTATTGAAAAGAAGCCACATTAGGCATAAGTGAAATTACATGGGTGGTCGGATCAAATGGGGCCATTGAATTGATAATAAAAACAATAACACTTGAGGTAGGAAAAGTTAAGGTGTTCCTATCCACATTAATATTGGCTCTATTGTATAGTAGTCTCTGTAAGGCATGGCAGCGAGCCTGCATGCAATACTAGGACCCTGTATTTATTATTCACACCTGTCAAAATGTTTGCCGAGGTAAAGCCCTGTTTATTTTAACATTACTTTGAAGGTGAAAAACCTGGAATACTAGTTGAGCTACAGTTTCAGTTGACTCTGTTGATGGCCAAAAGATTAAGCTGTGTGTTTCCTTCCTGACTTGGGAACATGTTTTCTAGGTGTTTGACGTCCGTCTAAACGGCCATGTGGTGGTGAAGGACCTAGACATCTTCGAGCGTGTGGGCCACAGTACGGCTCACGATGAGATAGTACCCTTCTCTATTAGACGTGGTAAACTGAGCGTACAAGGAGAGGTCTCCACTTTCAACGGCAAGCTCACTGCAGAGTTCGTAAAGGTGAGCTGTTTTTATTTGGATTGGATGAGACATTTCTTGACTCCAGTGAAAGTCACAAGGGAGTGTCAGTTTGTTTATTTTATAACGACTCTTGTGAATAGCAGTATGATAACCCCAGTTGTGAGTCGCTTTACAAGTTCAAACTGGCCTGGCAGGTTGAACAGAAACGGGTCATTTGGAAGTGTATTCAATTTCCACTAATCTATGATAAACCTAAATGGTTGATTTACTGGTTTTGTCAGCCTTTTTCCAACAAAGTAAGATAGTACTTTAAAATGCAGTATTTCAAGTCCAAATGAACACACTTGTTTGGTGTGGCATAAATATAATGTCATCTAGTCCATTTCTTTCAGTTGATGAACAGAACTAAATATATAAATCACATTTATATTTAAAAATATATGGCATTCTCAAGAGTTTTAATAATGAATATAATATTATAAATAAGAGTTTATTCAAGCCAACACCCAACATGTTTAAAGGGCGGTGGGGGCCAATGTGTTCAATTATTAATTTATATTCTCAACATGATCGGCAGCTTTGCTTGATGAAAGGTCAGAAAGAACAGATAATGTGATTTTATATTGAAATTACTTCAATCAAAGACAATCTAGTAATAAAAAGAACTCCAGTTATAATAAGAACATATCTAGGGACAAGATTTAAAGCAATAGTTGGACAATTTAGGGAATACAATTATTTCTAAAAGATAGATGACATGATTGAAACATCTTTCCTGTCTGTTAAATATGTAGCTACCTCCAGCAGCAGGTTAGCTCATCGTGACATAGTGTAAACAGCTAACTGAGCTCTTTCCATAGATAACAATATCCGCTACCAGCAACTCTCAAACACACAAATTACAAACATCGTATCTTGTTTGTTTAATCTGTATAAAAACCAGCGTGTGTTTGCAACAACAGCTTGTAGTTTTTCAGTATGTTGGACAAACGAGATAGTGAAGTTAATAAGTTATAATTTGGAGAATTTCCCCCAACTGCCCTTTTTTAATGTGATGGCATTCATTTCAGATGTGTTAGATAAAACCATCCTCATAACCTGTATGGCTAAGGGACTGCAGCCCGACATGTAAAATCAACGGAACATTTACATAATGAGCTCCATGTCTGAAAGGGCTGCTGACAGCCGGTTTGAGTGTGTGTGGGCCATGCAAATGACTTAAAACAGCCTCACATCTGGCTGCTTTATCATATCTGTTAACCGGTCAGGTAGTGCAACGATAACTATTCTCTCTAGCACTCATCAATCTTTGTGCCACTATTTATACCAGTTTCATTATTCAGCTATTTACATAGACAAGATTGCTGTTTACTTTGATTTAGGAAAGCTTTAGTACATCGAGCACTAAACACCTGACGTTTTCAGATACATTTCATATTCAAGCAGGTTAAAACAGAAGAGAAACATATGCACACATAGATATTAAGAAGCATGAGCTGTTGGTAAGTTGTGCAATTTTTGAGAAATAAAAAATAAGTCTTAATGGTGGGGTAGGTCATTTTGGAGAAACCGGCTTGAGTGCGCTAGAATTTGAAAATACACAACCGGAACAAATCTGCCACTTCCTTACAGAGCCCCTCCTCCAACACACACGAACGCGCACATGACCAATGAGGGCACGAGATAAGTTTGTGCACAGATGGAAGGCTGACAGGCAGGTAGGCCATCCAGTTATTTTAGCCGGGCCGGCTAAAATGATTGGTCGTGCTTTTTACAGTACTACAGCTTCCACAGATGACATTTTGTTATGGATTTTTTGTCAAAGCACTTAAGATATTCATTGCTATCGGGATGTTAAGAGCATTCCATGGAATATAACAAAAAGTGTATCTCGAGCCGGTTTCTCAAACTTACCTACCCCACCTTTAATTATCCAATGATAACAATTACATGAATAAGGAACTAGTTAGTCCTCATGGCAGCATTTCAATATATTTAGTTTTAATTGACAAATCCAGATAGAGCTGAATTGAGGATTGTGGTCTTATCTATAAATAAGTGAAATGCCCTCTTATCTATTGCTATCTTTGTAAAGAGGTTAGTAATTATGTTTTCTTGTCACATTTTACTCGGTGGTAATATATCCAGCAGCTCCTGCCCTGGGACTTCAGGAGTGATTGAGTTTATGATTTGGTTCCTCCCATCACGTGATGCATATTACGCTTCCCCTTTTGTCCTCCTAGCCATCAATTCATCTCCATGTCATACTGTACGCCTGGGCTGTTTGCATAACTTTGTATTGACCGGATATCTATGTCAAGGGGAGGGAAGTATTTTTGAGTGGATGATCTTTATGTCGGCATAAGTTTGATTTGTCCTGCTGTATAAATTGACAAAAACACCCAAGAAGATTAGATTCAATATACTTTATCAATTGCCCACAGAAGGAAACATGTTATCTATGTGTATTGCCACAGAAAGAATTTCATTTGGAATGATCTTGTCAGCCTTTATTTGACACATAGTTGCACCTGTAATTCGAATATAGGAGTACATTACCTTTGTCCTTTTCTTTTTTGTATTCTGTTTCTTGGCAACCTGCTGCAGGCCACAGAAATGCGTATATTATTAGATTTCCCTTCAAGCTTTGGGTTCTGCAAATGAAAGTTTCTGTCTCTGGGTTAGTAGAACATCTAAATGTGCAGGGTGGCATACTTAAAAAAATGCTTTTCTGCAGTGACCTCATTTTCCCTATTTTATTTGTTGCCATTGCTCTCTGTGCATTTTGTCCAGGACACGCTGTCCGCTCTTCCTGCAAAAGGACATTATTCCAACAATAAATAGACAACATCACTCAAGCACAGGCGTTTTTGTTTTGCATTGTTCACTGCATTGTCTCCACCAAATGTTGATTCTTATTTCACAGTGTGAGAAATTCAGAAGAAAAGGCAAGAAAGGAAGCCTTTTTATAGATTGTGTCAAAGTGGACACATTACATAGATAAGGGTGCTCAGGCCTTTACTTTGTTGTTTCTTGAAAGCGAAAAACCTTATGCATCATTGTTAGAAACAAGCTGTGTGGTATTCAATTACTTTTCATTTTCTTACATCTGTTATTCTGTGTTTCAGGGTTATTATGACAACCCCAAGGTCTGCGCTCTCTATGTAATGAAGGGGACATCAGACGGTGAGTAATGAGACAAACATATTCTTCAGAAATGTGCATTTAAGTACATTACAATGTCTTGTCCAACCAGATGTATTCATTTTAGTACAGACGTTGAGGACTTAATGCTGCATTTCCACTGCTTGGTAAGATGCAGCTCTATTCATAGGTTGTCCATTAGCAAGAGATGTGGATCAGACTGGTACTGTTTGATGAAGGTTAAAAGCAAGCTGAGGATGAGTTAAAACACTGCAGACCTGGTCAGAGAGAATTACTACCAGTTCGGGATATCCTACACATTTCCCACTATTCTAAAATGGCCTCAGTCCCCATATTTAAACCCATTGCAGATTAATCTCGCAAAACAATGTACAATTGACAAGCGCTTCTGTCCGTCTGTTTGGTTGCTAATAAAATAATCCAGAAAGTTTTGCATAGAAAATGATGTCAGTTAATGCCAACACTAAGGATGTCCTCTCTGCAGTGTAAGACAAAAGAGAAATGGACCTAATACCAAAAGTGGCGCTGATAAATATCTGTTATTTTGGACTTCCCTCACCCTTTTTATTTTCTGGACAGATGTGCCCAAACTTCAGCCACACCCTGGCTTGGAGAAGCCTGAGGAGGAGGAGGAAGAAGAGGAGGAAAGTGAGCCAGGCGAGGAAGGTGGGAAGAAAAAGATTCCTGGAGGTTCCAAGCCCAGGGTCCAGTCCGGCCCCCGAACACCAAACCCATACGCCGCAGACAACAGCAGCCTCATGTTCCCCATCCTGGTGGCGTTCGGGGTCTTCATCCCCACACTGTTCTGCCTCTGTCGGCTGTGAGCTACAACTATCGGTGGAGGGGGCGTCAAACAGACAAGACGGCAAGAGACTATGGAGGGGGAGAAGGAGGGTGGGGGTTTGGGGGGGGTCATCTGCAGAACAGGTAAAGGCATACACACAGGGAGAGAGCTTGGAGAAAATCTGGACGACGGAAAACAATAAGAGACAATAACTTTTCGGGACGCCGTGGAGCAATGGCTGCTGTCCAATTCTACCGGAAGAAAAGGAGTTGTTGGAAGTGTGTGCTGTGCGCTTCTTCGTGAATGTGTTTCGCATCCACTTCTGCTGACACTTTTGAACAATGTTAATCATTTCCACTCAGAGATCGTGCAGGATTTACAGATGCCAGTCTACACGGTTTGAAACCACATTTCAGCAGCTAAGAGATGCTCAGGAGGGATTTGTCTGGGCCCGTTTTATAAGCTAAAAAGCATCGTTTTTGTACTGGGTGTAGCAAGGAAGCACACTGTTTAACACGCATCTGGTCACACATCAAATTGGAAATGGTGCTGCTTAGAGATTGGTTAAATAGAATAGGTAAGAGGTAACACAGTTGGCATTTGAGAGGCTCCCATTTTTCTCAATGTTTACGTCTTTCCACTCAGATCTAGTTGGTCCTTTGTTGACGTGCCATCATCTACTTGCCATAAGTTGTTTAAGTAAGAATTAGGCGTTGAGCCAGCTCTGCAGTGGGTGGAAGTATTTGCTGTCTAAATCAGCCTGCCTTTTTGCATACATTTAGGTTGGGTTACACAAATCTGTTGGTGACGTGTGGTGAAGCTTGACTTACTTTGCATCGTTCCACCAAATACATATCTAGTGTTCTCAAAAGTTATCATAATTAAGTCCCGTTTACTGTCAATAATTCATTTTTAACGTTAAAACATTAGAAAGTCGGAACGTGGAATAAAAAAATGTCAGTAAGAGACCAGAGTCAAAGTTTATGCTGTAAAACGCTGTAGCTCAAGTGAGCGGGGGTCTTCAGATCTCTGTATTTACTGTGAGCTTCGCCTTTTCTCTGAAGTCATTTAGTTTGCATGCCTGCCTTTTTTTGTTTCACCAAAGAATGTATTTTTTATTTTCTTAGAAAAAACAAAAACTGTGGCCTGTTTTTAATTTAAATAGCTTTCATTATACCATTTTGTGAAGCCTCTTGGGTAAATGGGTTAACAGGTATATTAGGACAAATATTACCCCTTAATAACAACATTGAACTGATTTGGAGAAATTGTGTTTTGCCACAGTTTACATCAGTGGCTAACTGGAGGGCTGGTTGTATCTCTCTTTGTCATACATTTTGGGTTTTTGATTTCAAACCGAATGCTGTGTTGACTTTGGCCATGGACTTCTTCAGTCCTCCGTGTTTTTTTAAACGTAGAGAACAGGCAGCTCCATGTTAAT
This sequence comes from Pseudochaenichthys georgianus, assembly GCF_902827115.2. NCBI lineage: Eukaryota > Metazoa > Chordata > Actinopteri > Perciformes > Channichthyidae > Pseudochaenichthys > Pseudochaenichthys georgianus. The sequence goes on from NC_047511.1 coordinate 33,647,272, forward strand.
ATAATAAACTCTGTGCTAGTCAATGCACTTGTTTCATATTGCCCAAAAGTTGCTCTGTGTGGAACCACCAGTTCATCCACCTGTGAAAAGTCAAACACATTTTTTTATTTCTCGTTTAAAGTGTCTCCAAGATTCTGTTAATTCAGTGTCAACTTTTGCGTGCAATTAAGCTTCTGGTCCTTTACTTGATTGAACTGGGGACACATCTTTATCTTCAACCCTTTTTTAAATGGCCACATTATCAGTCCACTTCGTCTGTGTTTTCTCAGCTTTTGAAAAATGATATCCTTGTTTTGCTTTCCATGGAGACTGAAAAGCAGCTTTGTTCTCCATTTTTAGTGGAGTAGTGTTGTGAACCCTCCTATTTATGTATCTAGTTACCTCCCTTAAGTGCTTAGCTCTACTTCAAGGACAATTTTGTAACTTTACCTGTTTCACTAATGCGTCTTAAATGTCCCCTGACACCCCCTTGCTAGTATTGCTGTTGCCATATGCAGTACTTAAACGGTTAATAATTCAGGTGTTGTGGACCCCTCCCCACTCCTCGATTCTCCTTCTCATTTTGATTGATGGTGAGCCAGAAGTTGGCGTCAAAACATTTTTGGTTTGTTGTTGGCAATTTGGGATTTTTGTTTTTCTTTCCTTTTTCTTTTTAAGTTGTAAACTTAACTCATATTTAAGACATAGAATCACCTTTTTTTTTCTTCTGAAAGATGCAAACATTTCATTTAGTTCAGCACCAAAGTCACCGTGTTCTGTTCCTCTACAAGTCTACACAGTTGCGTGTGTATATAAAGTACAAAAATCACACATTTGATCGTGTGACAACCATTTTGTTCTCATCACTTTTGTGTTGTTGCTGAGGTGTTAGGTTTTTTCTCTTTTCTAGGAAGACTTTGTGGCCTTTCTTCTGGGGAGAACGGTTGTTGGTACAGTTTAAAGAAGATTTAACGGGCAGCCAGATTAACTGACTGTCAGACAAATAAATGAGATTGTCTGAAAATATGGGCTCTTCCATTCTATTATATATAATTTAAATCAGAGTAGGGCTGATCTGGAGATATTTTATAATATGCTTGGATCTGTATGTTTGAATTTTTTCCTCAGGATCTGTTTTGTTTTGAGTTTTTAAAACTTGATATTTTATTGGTGTGACATTTTGCACTGCCTCATGTATTTTAAAATCATGTCATTTTTGTGTGTGTATGTCTTTGTTGCCTTGAATTATTGAATACATTGTGCTTTACCATCATTTGCCTTGCGGTTGCTCTTTTGTTGGCTTGCATCAAGTTAGCCTCTTTTTGTTTCCCTCTTCTGTTAAAACACACTTTACTGGGATAGATTTTCATTCCACACAAACAACAGAAGTCTCAGAATAATAATTATAACTAGTTAACTTTTATAGGAGCAAAGCCAGGCAGAAAAAAAGTTTAGGTAAAACTGAAAAGTATCTCCAACACATTCTTTTTAGTTCCTCATCAACCATTTTCGAACCTGTTCTTGTTAAAACACCTCCATATTGAATGAACAGAGTGGAATGATGCTCTGTTTTATTCACATGAGAACCAAAGAATAGCCGCCATTACATCAAAGCTCTCTGTCCTTATCTGACGCTAAAGGTTCTTCATTTCCATTCAACCTATTGTTTCTCTCTCATTGGTAAAGCAGTCCCTGGCCATGACTCCCAACTCCTTGGGAGTCACTCCTTTCAACTCCTTTAAAAAAAAAGAAAGAAGTAATTAATGTTAATTTGTTTGAGATGAACATATCAAGCCTGTTGCTATTTCTCCTTTTTTTTTTTCTTCCTCATTTTAAAAAGCAACTGAACATGTGAAATGATTTTAAACAGACAAATTTGAACAGCAAAACATCTGCCAACGTGTCCATCGTCCAGGCAGCAGACCACACACACACACAATGAGGTCTGACAGCCACGTTCACACTGAGTGTGTGAGACAGTGAGTGTGCGCTTAACAATGGGTTCTACTGTATAGATATACATGTGTCGGATGAATAAACGCCCCTCTGGGGGGGCTGTAGGCAGCAGCAGGTGGACTGAGTAATGTATCCGAGACCCCTGATCTTACTCTGATGTGGCATATATCTGCAAAATGGGAAATGCTGATAAATGCCGTCTCTTTTTAATAAATGTGCTATTTTATCAAAACGTGGTGCTGCTGTTTTTCCACTCAACATACCTTACTTTGGGTATTTAACAAACTTTGAGCTTAGATCTAAAAGTAACAATATTTCCTGACACATGTAGTGGTCACAGCATGCACAGTCTGTTTGTCCAGGTGTTGTTTTTCCACCACCTGTGAAAACCTCTTGAAATAGACCTTCATATCTAACATGTGTTGGGACCAGAATATCCACAAGGGGAACACAGCTGAACAAAGTAGACTGTTCCATGCCCACAAACAGACACCTTTGGAACAACAAGCCATTGTTAGATTGAGCTTTAATAACAAAAGTATGACTCAGTTACAGTGTATCATATCCACTATTTACATATATATTTAGCAAGAAATAACATTAATAAATTAACATATTTGACATTGAAGTGCATAATGTCCTTGTGAGCTTTGACTCTGCATGTCTCTTAGTCCGAAAATAGAGTTTTTTTTACTTCATCTGTAGTACAGAGCCATGAAAGGTGTGTGTGAGGGGTGAACACCGCCCGTCCCACAGGACACCCCCGACCCAGCCTGACTGCAGCCCAGAATGAGGCTCCGCTCCAGGGCAGGCCGTGTGCTGCCGGCCCCCTCCCCCCACACATCACCAGCCGTGTCCTGCTGTGCACCAGAAGTGGGCTTTTCTCCTGGTGCATACCCCCTGGAAGAGAACACCACCCGCCGCATGTTCACCAGGCTTGGACCCCCTCCAGCACCACCTGCCGCCTCCTGAAGACTCTGGAAGAGGAAGAGCAGATCCACCCTCAGGTCCACCGTGTTCCCCCGAGACCACAAACTGTACCTGAAGGAGGCGAGAGACAACAAAGTTACAACCAGGCCTGACTTCCAGAGACAAACAGTCAGTGACTTTTAAAAAGAGAAGAGGAATATGTGAAAAGCAATTTATAGGTAAAAGATAAAGACCGTGGTGAGATGGTGAAAGAGGGCTGTGTATGACTATACAGTACAATCAAGTTTCCATTCAACATGTATATTATTTTAGGAAAACTATGATAGTATAAATAGCAGACCACTATGCTATATTAGGAATATCTTAAGAGGGCATACAAATGATCCACTCTTCTTTGCATGTAGGTTTGTTTTGAGTCTACGCAGTGTTTGGAAATCGTCATAGTATCACAAAACACTTTCTATATTTTCTTACACCTCTGGATCATGTTTACCTTGTATTAAGGCCTCGCTTTGCCAATGATGGAAGCACAGGATGGATGTCCAGGTGTTGTGGGTTGGATAGTTGGAGGTGAAGCTCGGCTCTGATGACCGATAACGATAAAATCTCCCTGGTGAAGAAAAACTCCACATTTGTGCCTGAGGAGGAGGAGGAGGAGGAGGAGGAGGAGGAGGAGGAGGAGGAGGAGGAGGAGGAGGAGGAGGAGGAGGAGTCAGTCACAGAGAAGTTTATGAGCATTTCATGTCACAGAGCAGCACAAGCTCCATTTTTTATAAATCTCAGGGATCAGAGTGAGATTTACACCACAGAGGTGATGTTTTCACTCCTAATACCATGTTAATCTGTCAGCAGGATGTCTCGACACCTCTCTGAGAGGACATTAAGCCAGCTAAGACTCATTTGTATGCAGATAACATCGTCTTCTATACAGATGCATTCATGGAGCCATTCATGTCCTTCGAGCTGCTTTTCAAGCACATCCGCTTTCACTTCTGCAATGGTGACATTCCCACACAGTGTCACTCTCTGAACACAACATATGAATTATATGCCAGTTTGATGTTGCAACTTGTCCCCTGCAGACCCCCTCAATGCTGCATGTTAACACAAGGTGTAGAGAGAATTGATTGAATTTGAAGACAAATGTCAATACTTTTATTGTGCAAAGATATTGAGAATATCTTCAGCCCAAATCTGATGAGCATGTGTCACTACTCAACAAATAGAATCAACAAGTAAAGTTCTTGCAGTTGAAGAACGTTTCACCACTGGTTGCCTTTATGGCCCTCTTGATGGTGAGTGTCTACAGGCCTATAGTTTAATCCTGAATGCACCATTTCCCACCATATTTGTAATAATTAATTGTCTAACAATTTGTGGAAGTAAAACACATGAAAACCAACCTGATCTCTACTTTTTCTTATCGAGCTCTGCAGCAAAGTAGGACCAACACATTTCAGTTCTAACGTAGGCTTTGACAAGACATGCGTTTGAGCTGGATCTACTTTGTCTTACCTCCTCTCAGGCGACCTTGAATTCCTTTTACGCTCCTGCAGTCCCGTCCTTCTTGACAGCAGTGGTACACCGATCGCACAAAGCTGAAAAGGGATTTTCCTGGGAAAACCAGGCCATGGGATGCTCCAGGGGTTAAGGGCAGAGCACGGAGCTGCAACAGTGTGGCATTATCCTCGGGAGCTGGCTGTGTGTTTTCCAGCCAAGGGGCTGCCCGCTCCGCGCACCGTTCCCGGTACGTCTCAGCCACCCCGCGCCTCCACCGCCTCAACACGTCCGCGCGTAAAGTTGTTCCGGATTCATCTGCAGTTGTTTGAAATCCCAGCGTGTCTACTGGGCGGCTAAATACTCCAAAGAAATGTGTCACCCCCGATAGAAGAAATAGAGAAATCCAAATGCATCGCGAGGAGGCCATGGCGATTTCTAAATCCGGCCCTTTGGATCTTCACTGATGGATAGCAGGCAGCTTTTCTGTTGTGCCAACTCTTCCTCTCTCTGCTTGCTATATACCCCACTGACAATGGGGACATCTTTCCACTTAGAATTTGAATCCTTGCCCTCCTCACAGACCCTGCCCCTCTTTTTGTTCGAGCCCTTAACCACCCATTTGCCCCCCACTGCTTTCTTTCAATGCGCCTGCATAATGAGGCGCCCCTGAGAGCGCCGACCCCAACCATTCAAATTCGGCTACTTAGCTAATTACTCTAATGACTCCATATCTGGAACATCAACAACGATCTTATTTACAACACATACAGCGCAGAATGATTTGGAAAAAACGTGACTAATAACATTTTATGAGCATGTGTTTGGCTTTTTTAAATAGCCGTGCGCACGTCCTTCTGCGGGCGAGTTGTTACCATTTTGAAAAAAAGGCATTAAGCCTGAAGTGGGAAACAATGGGGGCCGGACTGAAGGGTCACATGCAGGCCGCTGATGGCCCTAATCGCACCGTGTAGCCCCTGTGGTTTCAAACAAGCATTTACAAAAGTAGCTCACAGACTCAACACGGAGAGGATCATGTATTCATTTAATTTCCATTAATAATGCACTACAGTATATCACAGGGGTTGTCTTCTAGGCAAACTTAAGAAAACAGACATATCTGTACAGACACAGTAAATATAATAGCTCAATAGTTAAATAACACGTTTTTAATGGTACCAAGATTTGATTTTGAAATAAATAGATATTTTATACAAACTTTTTGTAGATCATTTAATAAATTGTGCACTAAAACAACACCGTTTTGCAGTGTGTGTGCAGCAAGGAATGATGCATGATTAAATTGAATTAAGATGTCTAAATTTCATACTGATTAAATAAATAAAGTTTAGAGAAACTATACGGTGCATTGATGATTTTACTTAATAAAGCAATTGTCCACTTCTAGAAAGGTAACATTTAAGACATACAGAAATAATATTTGGCACAGAAACACATGAACAACTGAAACTATGAATAAAACCTCATTGTAAACACGTATTTCTCTACATTACCTCTACCAAACACCCTCTCTGTGATTAATAGCTACACAAATAAAAAAATTCTGCTATGAATGTAAAAGTTGCATACATCTATCATTATACAATCTTCTGTGGGAACAATTGAACCACAGCAGCAAGCAAGCAGAGTAAACTTTAACTGAAATATTCTCCCTGCTTCTTCAGGTTACTCACAGGGCAGCTCTCCACATGTTGACAGACCACAGCTCCTCAGAGCAGGTTAACCCCGTGTTTCAGCAGTCTGTGGCGGGCCTTGCCGGGCAGAGAGAAAGCACTGTCCTGGTGGTTAGGGATGCCGGAGTTCCTCAGCGATCCCCCGTGCTGCTGGAAGTAAGTTTCCTGAGCCACGCTGCGGGTCCCATACACAGCAGCTCCTGCACTCCTGCGGTGAGAATGTCACATTTACATTTCAAGCATGTAGGATGAGGACATGCAACACAAAAGAGCAAAGTGACATAATAAAGACGTTAAACAAAGAACTTTTGGAGTGTGATGTAAAATACTTTTACAGGGGAAAACTTTTCATTCATCACTGTAACACTGCCGAGTACCCTATCTACCATTTGTTCCGTTCTGTTTCGTACTCAAACAGAAACACATTTCAATTTGGATCGTGTTAATGTACTTTAAAATAGAGGGTCAAAATATTTAAATTGTATTTGAACTAGAGCTGCAATGATGATGATCCAAAAATTGCAGAAATATTGTTTTAAGCCCCTCAAATATGGAGATTTTCTACTTTTCTCTGTTATTTATAATTTGAAAAGATGGAATGGATATCTTTCCATATCTTTCTGTTCTTTTATAGAGTCATCCATTAAATTAGAGAATAAGTGGGAGCTGTAATTTGGACTTGATTTGGCAGCAAATATATTAAGTGTCTGATTCATTAAATATATATGTATCAGAATCATATTGCAGTTTCTATTGGCCCACACATGATTGGTAGTAACGGACACTCTATTCGTTTTGCATATCTGTAGACTTTTTTTAAAGATACAGCATAATTGCTTTGATATAAACTGACCTAGTGGAAGATCATGTAGGGATTGTTGTAATGTGATGAAAGACGCGATGAACTGACAGATCCAACCCCCCCACCCCCGACTTCTACTTAAGGTAGAAGTCCCCCCCTCCCACCAAACCATCACATCAGTGCCGTACTGACCTGATAATAGCCTCCTGCAGAGTTTCAGTGTTACAGAAATGCGAGTGAAGGAGTGATGTGGCCCTCACAAAGGGCCGCTCCGGGGCTCCCCCCGGTCGACCAGACAGGTTGGCTGCAGACACACACACAACAACACACTCAGTACCACGGTGGCACATTAACCTGGACAGGCTGCACAAAGGAATTGCAGTCTGACTAATTAGCCGCTAGATCATGCAAAGACAAATATAAACTACCAAACCCCCCTTTAGTCCCCAGGTAGAGATGGGGCAGAAGATACTTACTGTAGAAGAAAAGACAACATACTCTGATTGCAAATAATCAGCAGAGTGAATACAAAACTATACAAAGAAGAGGAAAGAGAGGAAATAGGTCAAAGTATTATAAGAGCCTTACATGTCAGTGTGCTCTGAATGCAGTCAAAATGGGCAAAGATGTAGGGTCCTGGAGCGCCCGGGACCCCAGGGGAGACACTCCTCAAATGAGCCTCCAGTCCATTGAGTGACGCCAGGCTGCTGTGATACTGGATACAAGCCAGAAAGGAGGAGTCGGTTGTTAGCTTCACTAAGCTCACAAGCTGAAAGGTCACCTATTATGCAAAATCCTCTTTTTCATGACTTTTATACATCAACATGTCTCTGAACGTTTCAGGAACAAACAACCCCTCTATTTTTGTCCTGATCCATTTATATAAAAACCTGTCTGAAAATGTGCTGATCAGACTTTGGCCACTTTGTGATGTCAAAATGTTTTTTTGGCTTGTGTAACTATTAGCCAATAACCAACCACGGTAACACCCCCCCCCCCCCCCCCCTTATCACCTGAATCTCCTCCTAGAGCACCATTATGCTTTTTTTAACCAAATATCTCTCAGAGGGGCGTGGGGAGTGGCTCCTTATTTTCATCTAAAGTAACAGACACTTTTGAAACAGGGCTAAAACAGAGGGGATTATGGGATGCTACAATGGGTGATCTGTTTGGTATTTCGGGCCAAACACTTCAGAGACATGTTTTGTATATAACTGAGAACTATAATATATTGATGGAAAACAGTATAATAGGAGACCTTTAAAGTAATTAATATGAGAGTTGCTTTTTGTTTTTTTTCTTACCACTTCCTCCATAGAAGCTTTGTCGCTTAAGAAGTGCGGCTCCACCAGCAGAGCCAGCACCAGGCCTTTGACCCTGTGCAGGTACAGCGTCATGGGGATCAGTGGACTCTCCCCTGGGTGCTCGAAAGCATCGGAGCGAGGAGGATCTGGCGTCTCTACCTCGTGGCCCTGAACTCTCCCACAGCCACGTCCGCTGACCTCTTCAGAAACCTTGTTGTCATGTGACTCCTCAGCTACTCTGAAGTTAAACTCTTCCCCACAAGCTCCATCGACTCCACCTCCATTGAGATGGGAGTTTTCTCCAAACGCTGAGCTGTCTCCACCGTTCTCTATCTGACTGCCTCCCTCTCCGTTGCTGTGAAAGCTGTGATAGTACGACTCTTCCAGCGACTCCTCCACAGGGGAGTGTTTGCCGTTTGAGAGAGGAGGCTCGGGAGACTGCGGAGGGGGTGGATTGGGGGTGCTCTGTGATGGATCTGAGCTATACACAGAGCTTTCTGACAAGTGAGGGCTGAGGAGCTTCTGGGGAGACTGGGAGGATCCTGGATCAGACGGCTCTGACTCTGTGGAGGAGGGAGTGTCGGATAACGTTCTTGACAGGCGGGTCTTCTTTAAGGGGGTGTTTTTGTGTGGAGTAGAGTGGGAACTGGTGGGTAGAAAACAGTTTGAGACACTCAGAATTTGTAAGGGTGTTTTCACAGTACATTTGGATAGTCCAAATGAGTTAATTTTGGTTTGTCTTTGTGTGGGTAACAAATTAAAGTAGACAGAATTACACACGTACAAAGGAACAGAGACAAAAAGCAACACACAGAAGCCTTCATCATCGGTCAGATGTTAAGCGTTGGAAAACTAATTTGGGTGCAAGTGTCCAAATTCACAGAGATCCCAGACAGCCCAGAGCTCGATTAAAAGAGGATTAAATGAAGACACATACTTTATGTTATTCAAACTGAATCTCAGAGCAGACACTACCTGAAATCTTTGTCGACGGGGGTGGACTGCAGGTACTGAAGTTCAGACGGGGTCAGGAACACAGCGGTGGAGCTGACAGCGCTGCCAAATGAGCTGCTCTGTCCATTGGGTCTCTGTGGCTGAAACCAAATCAAAACACAGACTTGAGACTTTTTCTAAAAGAAATAGTTTGCAACATTTAGGTAAATACAATATTTGGCCTTCCTGTCAAGAGTTATATAACAAGATCAATACCACTATAATGATTCACAGAATGTCTGTGTAGCTGGAGCCATCAGCATGTTAGCATGTTAGTCCCAAATTGCAAAACATACCATTAAATGTCTCGGAAAATGTGATTTACTAAAGCGGGCCTGAAGTTGGCCCTATACATTTTTTTTTTTTTTTTAAATAAATGGCCACTTGTTAGGGGATTATTTTTCTATTTCAAGTGTTTTAAAGCCTTGATGAGAAAAGCTTAAGACTGTCCTACCTTTGTGTATGTCCCACTCTCATGAACCATCACCTTCATTGTGAGTTGGGGAGACATCTGTGTGCTTACAACTCTGTGGAGAAAAGTCCGATTTCAGGAACAAAAGATGACATATAAACAATTCGACTGACAGCTGGAAACAGTGGAAATGTCAGCTCACCTTCCTCTGAAAAGAATACAGCCTGCTAACACCAGAGGGCAGCGCTGACAGGCCTGAAGAATGAGGGCAGCTTTGAGCAGCAGAAGGGGGTCAACCTGGGGATAAGAATTAAAAATGTAAGCATGCATGTCTTGCAAAAGCACAAAAATTGAAAGGTGACAAATATATTGTTTATAAGATAATAACTTTAACACTTAGTGAAAGTGTTACTTACAAAAGCATATTTTTACATTGTTTCAACCTTTCAATTTCGCCAAGAGCTCAGAATATCCCGGATTTACTGCCATTTGGTTGTTAGCTTGTGCACATCTGTAAATGTGTTCTCTATCTACAATGAATGTGCAAAAACGTTGCTAAGACACATTGAAGACACCACAGGACATTGTGACATACACATCCTGTTTGAGGTTAGCTTTATGCAGGAGGAGCTTATGATACACTACTGCAGGTTACATTTAGAATGGTGTGCGTACATTAGTTGAGTCGATGGTCGTCAAGCAGCTGAATATGTGCTGAAGCTCTGAGGATCCTGACTGCAGGTGGGACAGATACTGAGCCCAGCGAGACGCCAGGGTCTCCTGACTGTTCAGCTGCAGCGCAAAACAGAGTTTCAATTACAAAAAGCATCTTTGAATATACACACATTTAAAAATTATTCTAACTAAAATGAAAATGCAAATAAATAAATTAAAAGTACCTGCTAGTTAAGAATGAATAATAACCTTGTTTCCTGAGTTATGTAACTTTTCGACAATTTTAACTGATGCTCCATTGTGCAAAGAATTCTGTCTTTTCATGTATGTATATTTAGCTTCTTATATTTTATATTATTTTGACTTAATATCTCCACTTGTATTTCTTATCTATTGTAAGCATATAGCACAAATGTATTTCTATAAGAATAAAATCCTTATTTGTGTTGGTCTACAACTAGATGCAAGTCTTTCTTTAAAAAACAAACAAAACATCTCTGTGCCACAAACCTGGCTAAACAACTAAACAAGACTTCTATAATATAAGACTACTAGCCAACTGAAAAGTGCACCTGGTAGCTGTGTCTGACGGAGCCGTTGTAGAAACAGAAAAGGTTTATGAGCTGATCCAGGAGCTCACAGACACTGACGGTGGGGACTTCCACTGAGCAGCCCAGAGCCTGCAAAACACACCAAAAATGTGCTTAAAATTAAAATCAAAGACTCAAAAGTGAGAAACATCTTGAAAATGTCCAGGATTGTGCTGACTCACCCAAAGTAAATCATCTTCCATGCGGATGGCAAACCTGTTGCGGTGCAGGTTCAGTATCCGCACAGGAGAGGACGAGAGTTCAGAGACACAGCGACCCGCGCCCGCCAGCTGACCACAGAGCAGCTCCTGCCGATCTACAGGGGTCTGACAGAAACACACACAGGAATCAACCCCCAAAACAGGGACTTCAAAAACAAACATCATACTCAACAGTACAACCACAAATTAAAAAAGGACAAACCTCTTCAGGGTAGAAGTAGCAGATTCCCTCTCTTGTTTGGTCGCTCTCTCCTCTGACTTTGGATCCATCATAGAGGAAGAAATAATTACACCTGCGGAAAAAATACAGAAATAAAAGAGATCTTCAGTGAATGACCAGAGAGCAAACGGTGTGTCCAAGGTTTCCCTGGACACACTGTTTACTAGAGAATAAATGAATGAAATCCCTTTAATTGATAAGGTTATTAAAAGGCAGCTTTAGTGATGCTCATGCTTCAAATATTATGGCTAATGATTTTATATTATTATTGCTCAGTTTGTTTTATTGCTAGTTGCATGGTAGGAGGAGAATGTGCTAGAACTGATTGTCTATTTTATTAAAATAATAAATGGGAGGAATTGTTGTTTTTAACTGAACAAATAAACCATTAAGTTGAACACAAATGCACTTAAAAGATCAGGATATGGGTTGGATGTAACTATCTACAGACACAGAGGGGACAGTTAAAGGACCATTCTGCAGATTATGGTCAATAGAGCATAAAAAGTCTCATCAGAATCAAAGTTATAAATACATTTCATTCTCATCCCCCAGGTGGGGTAATTTGATGTTGTAATATTATCTCTAATTTAGAATAAAATAAAACAAAATATTGTACATAAACATGGAGAGGTTAAAGCAAAAATGTGAACACTGTAAAATTGTTTAATACCAAATATGAAAAACAGGATTTTAACAGTGGTGGAAAAAATACTACTCTTTACTTGGGTAAAAGTAGAATTACTATGGTCTTGAAATACTCCACTAAAGTCTTATTTAAGTCTTGATTAGGCCTACATTTCTCATCTAGAATACAAATCTAAAATAGCCTACATTTTATGGAGTAAAAATGTACATGAATAACCTCTGAATTCTAGTGGGGTATAAGTACAAAGTAGCAACATATTTAAATACTCAAGTAAAGTACAAGTCCTTTAAAATGGTAAAGTACTTGAGTAAATGTACTTCGTTACTTTCCACCACTGCGTATTGCACAGTTACCTTCTTGAGTATGGCAGCACGAGCTCAGCCATCACCTACACGAAGCCCAGAGAAAGATAAATATTCCTCAGTCATCGGTCATCTTGTATCCATGTATTTCCAACCCGACAGCCTGAAGATGAAAACGGAAAAAATAAGTGAAGTCTTCAGCTGCGAGTCCGAGAGAGATGTTTACTAATCCTCCAAAGTTACTAAAAACATCTGTTACAAGTCGTACAGGCGCCGGAGGAAAATGTGCACAATGGGATGGTGGATAAATGTTTTTCTTCCACTGTTTATGTTGTATTCGCCACGAAAATTAGCCACTTTGACAGAGTGGTGATGCCAATTGAGGAATGCGGGTCAGTCACGTAGTGGAAGTCATGTGAAAGTATGGCGAGCTTCAAGGGACAAACAAGTGCGCCATTTAGAATCGACAGAACATTCAACGAGCCGTACATTGTGGTACAAGAAATACAATTTACTTTTTAACTTGATTTTAATATTCTGTATCGGCAGCATTTACACAAGTTAAAATATGTGTTCTTTTAAGTATATATCATTATTTATGAATTACATTATGTCGACTCGTAGCTAATGTGTATTTACTTTTAGGCATATTAATTGTAAAACGTGTATTAGCCCTTTTTATGATGAGATTATGCTTTATATGTCAAATCTTGATCTTCTAGCCAGACGATCCTTGGCCCTCATTACCAAACAATATCTTTCAGTCAAATGTAGGCTAACTGAAGTAGGTGCAATTGTATTCATAACATGTTTGAACTTTTCTTAAATATGCTTACAATTCGAGTCTCATAAAAGGGGCTTTGCCTTGAGCGTAATACGACCTGCATATTTTAAATATACATGAACCAGTAATCCTGCTTCATATGGTCAGGAGAATACATTGATCTTTACCATGGGCCGAGCTCTAGATATATTAATCCTGTTTTCAGAGCTCGATAGAGGATGTCTTCAGATGTTGAGCGTGCACGCGCAATTACTGCATTTAAGTCAAAATTGAGTGAGCTGCTCTCGAGAGAAATCTGCAGATATGTAGCAATTAAATCGGGTCGGTTTGTACGACTTTTAAATTGTTGCAGGGTAAATGCGGAAATGCTGTTCTTAAAGTGTCGCTAAGCACTCCGCCATCTTGAAAATTGCGCAAACATCCGTGAAGTCTCGGAGAGAACGTGCACAGGATTTCAAGAGGAAGTAAAATAAAACAGTACTACCGGGCAACCTTTCAGCCTCTTGTTTTTGTAGCTGGCCCACTCTTTAACTACAGACTTATAACAAAACTGCAAAAACAGTTAACTTAACTATGTAACATTAAAGACAAGCAACAGACTTATCCGACCAAAATAACATTAATACGTGCAAGGCTGCCCAACATTCAACATTGTCTCCCTAACCATTTCCTGGATAGCGAAAATAAATGGTTACTTATAGATTAGAGTCCCACGATTTAATGAGGTTACACTGAAGCTCTCTAATGTTGACCAGTCAAATACATCATTAAATCTCACTAGAAATGTGTATGAAAGGTAATGAACATTTTGTATTGAGTGAATGTAATGTTTTGTTACTGTTAAATGTGTGTTCCCTTGTTTCTTGTCCCCAATATTTCTCTTTGTTGATGTTGCAAATGGAGTTGCTGCGATGCAAAAAAAAAGTAAGAAGACTTGATTAGACAATAAATCATAAAGCAAACATCAAATAATAAAATTGGCAGTGTTCAGTAGTGATGGTGATGAAGCCTTATGAAGCTTTGAAGCTTTCCAGCCAATTGGTTCGCAAAAGGGTTCATGGGCTTCATTTGAACACAAACCCCCCTGTTGGTCAAAGTGTGTAAAACAGGCAGATTGGACATCTCAACAGTGTGCTCAATCTCATACCGAGTTCCTGTTGAGTAAAGCCTTAGAATAACTCTAAACAACGGACATAAAATCATATTTTCATGTTAACAATATTGTATTTATTCCAGTTTAATGATTGTGATTGAAAAGCCTAAGGAGGCTGGTAAACATTGCAAAGAGGGATTTGTATTCCTTAATAATATTCATAAACTTAACCATGTTGTAGCCTGAGAAAGGCTAAACCATATCAAAGAATACATTTGTTAACTACATTATCTCATTTAGCTGTAGCTTTTATAAACAACAAAAAATACGTATTGTTCAGTCGTTGAACCGGGGACTGCGGTCATGAGTCAACTGCTTTCCAGCTGAGCCACAGCACACACACTACAGCTCCCTGAAAACACTGCAATATATGTATTCCTGTATTGATGTTTTTATTCCTACATTTATTTATGCTTGTATCTATTTATACTTATGACACTTTCCGACCTATATAAGTGAGGGTCTGAACTCTTTTAATTCCATCGTGTCACCGGGCCCGGGTACAGGAGGGGTAATATGGTTCTTATTATACATCCATGGGTATTATGAGCGTTGTGGTTCAACCGATCTGAATCGCTTCGTGAAGCAGTCACGTGGTATCGACAGGCAGCGAGGCTTCGTTTGTCATCGATGACGTCACTGGCCCAAAACGATACAAGCCTCGATACATGCTTCACAAAAAGTTTCGGGGATTACTCGACACAAGCTCCGAATACGTAACATCACTAGTGTTCAGTGCATTCAGACAAAGGCAATTTATTACAATTCTCCAACCTGAAATATTGTTTTTACATATAATAATAGTAAAGAGAAAAAAAAGACGATGGTCACATAATCTGCTTATCAAGTAATAACATTTCTTTCTCTATTTTCCTCATCTTCAGTGCTCTGTATGCCATCTGATGGTCCCGGTTCTCCATCTCCTTCTTTAGGTAGTTGCAGTAAAGTGCCCGTATGTCTTCTGTATGCCTCTGAAAGCAAAATGAAACAACACATGAGCTCATATTGGTTTTGGTTTTCTCTAACTGTTATCGTACCAAAGCCCAGTATTGACACTTAACTCACAGCTTCTCTTCTGCCACCGGTTGTAG
This sequence comes from Pseudochaenichthys georgianus, assembly GCF_902827115.2. Taxonomy (NCBI): domain Eukaryota; kingdom Metazoa; phylum Chordata; class Actinopteri; order Perciformes; family Channichthyidae; genus Pseudochaenichthys; species Pseudochaenichthys georgianus. Next base: position 33,662,524 of record NC_047511.1, read on the forward strand.
CACACGCTGAATTAGCCTTCTCCTGGAAGCTGCTATTATGCAAAACCTATAAGAAAAACAAACATTAAATCAATTACTCAAGTCCTGTAGTTGTACTAAACTTGAGCCTAATCTTGTCGTGCCACCTTCTTCTTTTCCTCCGCTATATTTAAGACGTAGCTACATTTTGTACTGTTTGCTCCACTACCTTTGTTTGAAAGCCTTAACAAATTAAGATATTTGCAATTGAAGAGTATGTTAAAGAAAGCACATTGTTGCACAAAAACATTTCATGGTTGCAAGATCTCAAATGTGGGCTGTGGGAAGTTATCCATAGTAAGATTAATCCTTATTAACAGTTCTGTAAAACATGGTTAAACATGCTTCACCTCAGCAAACAGTAAAATCCTGCTTTTATACTAACGTATAAGTAATGATACTCTTAAGGGGACCGTTTTTTATGCTTTAATTTTCTTTAAGCACATTAAATTGATTTTACTTAAGCTTTATCCTCAGTAACATCTTTCTACAGTGTGTAGATCTTTAACTTGTGGTATAAGTGGTTTTACTCAAAGTAGGTATCTAAACAGTTCTTTCACTAATGTGACACATGTTAAGAAGTACTTACCCCTTCAAACTGAGAGTCACTGACGTCAGTCTCGTCACTGCTCACACTCTCTGGTTCTGTCTTAGTTATCGGCAGGAGGAGGACGGGATGGCCTGAGACTGCAGGGGTGGGGCACAATATCGAGTTAGATAATAGAAAATACTTCACCAAGTTTTATTCAGACATTAAATACACCTACCACTGATAAAAGAGCTTTCAGACCCCGTCAGTGGCTCAATAAAGGCACCCCCAGGAAGGACCTCCACTCTCAGCCGGCCGTCTTTGTGCTGCAGCACGTCCTCCTCTGCAGAGGTCATCGACGGGGTCCCTGGTTCCCCCTGGTTCCTCAGCACCTCCACCTGTCTTCTTTTTGCTTCACAAGAACATTTTGAGAGGCAAAACTGTTGGTGGAAGAAGCACTAAGACATTTACCTCCGATAAATTACTAGCGCTGTAGATATTCCTACTACAGGTACAAAATACTACATTTAAAGTCATACTCATGTCAATATTATCAGCAACATTTCCTTAAAATACTAGTATAAAATTTCCTCTGAGTGTTTTACTATAATATAAGATACTTCTGGGTTATTTGAGCTTTCTTGGACTTGCAATTGCATATAAATAAACATTTTATTTATTTATACTGTTACATACATGTATTTATTTATTCTTATTATCCTGTGTTTCTCTGTAATTGTCATTCACACTTATATTAATACTGCATTAATGTGTATGTTGGATTTTACTGTAGATGTTTAGGGGTGTGCAAATGTGAACTTCTTTAGACACTATTGGTTAGTTAAATCTGCAGCAGAAATAAATCATATTCCATAAGGCAAACTATTGTAAATGAAGACTTGCAATAAAGTTACCTGTTTGCACGATATTCTTATGTTTGACTTTCACTTGCTGCCACGTTCTTTTGAAGCCACTGTCCGAAACCCTAAGAAGTCATGAAAAATAATAATAAGATTATATATTAATGGAAAGGTGAAGTATGAGTAATATTTCAAATTAAACTAATTCATTCAATTAATTTCAAATGATTTTAACTCATGTTAAGTAGGCTAAAATTACAAAAAAAAAGAGAAGAGAATGAAAATATAAAGTGTATCAATCATTAAAATTAAAAACGACATTCTACATTTAATTATTAACCCATTTAGATAATTATATCTTACGTGTTTATTTTATCAGCTATTCTCTGCCAGGATTCCTCTCTCTGTTTGGAGGCGGTGGTGGTGTTAGATTTGGCTGTCAGTATTTCTCTCTCTTCTTCATACAACTTCAAGATTAGTTCCTGCTCTTTGGAGCTGAAGAAATGTGCCCTCTCGTTTCTTCTCATCTGTAAATCTGAAAAATAAAAACACATACACAAAGGAAGTGTGAAGATGCATTTATGAGAATAAAAAGAGTATTATTTATATATAGTTTGTGATGCTATGAGATGATCCTCACCTCTTTCTGTATTCATCTTGATTCGATTTTCGATTGCTCTCGCCTATGAGGCTGAGCGGGTACGCGCAGTTATCCGAGATGTTTCAATGCTCGATTTAGTAATCAAAACGTAACCGTGTTTTAACCCTACGGTGCTTAAAAGGAACAAATCCGATGTTATTAGAGGCGACGGTTCGTCATGGGACTCTTCACATTATTAAATAAGTGTCTAAGTGAAGGAAATGAAGAAACATTACCCGAGTTATGAAGCTGGATATCTGCGAGCTTTGTTAACCCAGGATTTTCTAATTCGGTTTAACGCGCGTTCACGTGAAAGAGGTGGAGTCTGTAAGAAAGAGCCAGTAACGTGAAACAGGGACATTTCGTTTAAATGCAATAAATGTATTATATACAAAAAACTCAAGGGGAATTCAAGGACTGCAGATGGAATGTAGCGTTTAGCTATAATCTGGCATATAGCATCCCTTCTCTTTATGAGATTAATATATTTATATGCATGGTTCAATAAAGATATAGGTCTAAGGTCATTACATTGTCGGTTGTGAAAATAATATATGGTTTAAATGTATTGGTTTTCCTTTATGATGTACAACGTAGTGAAATAATTATAAATAATGCCCAGAGTGGCACAATCCACAAATGTTATTCGACTGCTTTTGGGTTAGCTGAATTGCACATTTGTACAAGAGCTGATATGATTAATTGTGTAATTATGTAAATTAATTAAAACCAATCTAAAAGGGTGAGGATTATGGCACATCACTGTACTGCATTTACTTTTGAATAATGACGTGAAATCAGGTTTGGATCGACCTAGGATCTGTGGGGTCATTAAACAGTACAGAAATAAAAAAAGGTGTTTGGAAAGGGGAAAGTGATACGATAAAAAACAATGGCTTCATTAAAACTGAAGTAGTTGACCGGATTCCACACATTTTTTATACCTTTTAAATTATTGCTGTAGAAAAATAATGTGTTTTTAAAAAAATGAACAATTAGTTAATTAATGGGACAGAAAAGTATTCAGCTATTTTGATAGCTGAATAATCAATATGGGGAATTTCTCATCAAAAGATGCAGCATTAGCCTCTCAAATATAGAGATTTACTGATGCGCGTTACTATCATGTTAAAGTACATTTATTAGTTTTTTGTGCTGAAGAAACAAGAAATGTATCATCTTGGTCTTTGAGAAACTGGGATGGACATTATTCAGCATTTTCTGTCACGATATAGACCAAACCATGAATCTACAATGTACAAAATAATCGTTAGTTGCTGCCCTTAACACAACATCAACAAAAACAAGACATAAGACAGGAATTGAGATAATAGTTACTTTAATAATGTTCATTCAGTATCAGGCTGACATTTTGCTTAATGGTCCAGAGTCAAATTAAATGTTGGTTCAGGTGCCCCATGTTGAGAGCACAGCGGAAAACACAACAGAAGAAGAGTAAACTGAGAGTGGAAGTGTGGTCCAGTAACGCTGAGGGAGGTCTGGTCCCCGGAGAGTCAGGAGGTCTGGAGGAGGGTTTACTCATCGCCCTCATAGCCGCCAGGAAGGGGGTTCATCTCACGGTTGTGGAAAAGGGATTTGGAGCCATCTCCCCAGGGGAAACGCTGCAAGAAAACAAATTGAGATAATAAGTACAAAATATTGATGAACGTGGTATCATATCCATCTGATGTATAGTGTATATAGCATATTTCTAATGTATTATCTGCACTACTTCATTATCTCTTACCCCATGCCGTTCTATATATCCAACCATTTATTTCCAGAGGCAGAAGAAGTAACCTGATTTGTATTAGTAAACGTAGCACTATTAAAATGTAAAAATAATCTGTTACAAGTAAAATTCCTGCTTTTAAAATCTTACTTAAGTAAAGCTACAAAAGTATTGGCATCAAAATAGACTTTAAGAACCAAATGTAAAAGAACTTCAAGCACAATGGGTCATTCCAATTTAGTACATTTCTTATTATAATTATTGATGCGTTAATGAGTTCATCGCAGCAAAAGATTGAGCTAATTTAAATTTTTGAATGACTTTAATACATATTTTACATTAGCTAATAATCTGACTATCAAATGAATAATGGAGAGAAAGAACGATATTGGCGTGCGTCTAAAACTACTAGTGGAGTAGAAGTATAAAGCGACATAATATGAAAGACTAGAGTTAATGTACTTGTACTGTAATGTACCACTGTTTTATTTCTATACGTGAAAAATACACTTCACTGCTTTTATCTAGTTTGATTCTAAACTACATATTGTTGTAATTTTACCCTGAGCAATGACAAATATACTAGACTCCAAAATCATTTTTTTAAAAGTAAGAGAGACAGACCTTGGTGCGAATCCGAAGGTGGGAATAAGGGATGAACTCTGGCCTTTCATAATGCGCCGCATGGTGCTGCATTTTCAGGTACATGTTCAACATGCACACAGCAACACCCGGGAGTGCGACAAAATAAGTGAGGCGCTTCCATAACTTGGCTGGAAGACAAAAAGACAATAATAATTAGTTTGATAAAATATAGCAATTAGAAGTGCAACCATACTGAGATTGTTAAGAAATGAATGTGCTTTAGAAACAAGAAAAATTGAGGTTCAGTCAATTGTACACCCAACAAGTGTGACATTATGAAATGTTAAGATAACTTATTGTTGGACAGGAAACCCCTAATGTGTGCTGTTTACCATAACTAAAATGTTGAAAGGTTAAATGTATGGACATTTCTAATCAAATAAATGATCATTATTCAAATATGTACAATTTATCCGTTTTAAAAATGTAAGCAGTTTTTTCGAGAGTATTGTTGTGCAACAAATATAGACTGTATAAGCTTAAAATTCATTTTTGATAAGTTGATATACAAAGTTATATTCATTTAAGTGTTGTTTGATGATCATGTATGTCAGGGGCAACATCTCAGCATGTTATGTTAAAGACACCTGTTAACTTAGGTGACTAGTCTCTTACTAGCTGGGTATTATACACATGATACTTTTATCAGTACCATTTATTTAAAAGTGTTTTAGTCTTCACACTAATAACAAAAAGAATATAAAAACATAATATTAATATGTAAAAGTCATTATTGAACTTGTATTTCCATCAGGTCATTTCTTTTTTTACTTGTCCCACTCTAGCTCAAATCCTCTGCACAAACTATTTTACCTTGACAATTCTTCAATCCCTTTCAATGGTTGATAACTGTTTTGTATAACTTAATACAAGTTGGGGGATAAAGATAACCTTAGATAGGTATGTATCTCCAATGACCTGACATCACTGTTGTTGCTCTTTAGCTTCAGGCCGTAGCTTTACATAATCACTTCTCCACTTGTTAGCCTCGTAATTAGAGCAAAGTAAATAAACATTAAATGAATGAGTTTTGAGGATATAAAAGGAGGTGGCAGGCTGCAATGACCACGTCTTCAGGTTGAAAATCTCATGTTTTGGGCATTTCCGCTCAAGGATGTTGTGCTAATGCTAAAAGGACAACGTTAGCTCAGCAAGGTCACTGTTAGTTGGCGTTAAAATACATGACAATATATAAAACCAGATAACTAAAATGAGGAGCTTCACTCACATGCATCATGGCCTTGTTCAGCGGTAGCAGAAAGTTGACGCCGGCTCTGGGTCAGAGAAGACTTGAGCAAAGCCTGAGACAAGCGTCCGAGAGCCATTTTCCTTTCAATGAGAAGCAGAGAGACCGGAAGGACTTTGTAATGAGTGGTCACGTGGAGGCTGACAGCGCTGCTGGGTGACCACGTGGTGAGACTGGGAACTACAGAGACTCCGGATAAAAACTCCAAACTCCAGGTAACTGTTATTGTTCCTGTAGCAGTGAAGTTCTCAGATCATTTAATCATATACTTGTTTATTTTAGTAAAAGTACCAAAATATTGTTGTAAAAAGACTTCATTATTAGTAAAAAACCTGAATTCAAAATGTTACTTTAGTAAGAGTAGATACAAAAGTATTATCAGCTAAATGTACTGAAAGAATAAAAAGTGAAAGTAATCATTGTGCAGAGAAATTGCCTATAGCCTATGTGTGACATTTCTAGATAGTATTGTTGCATCGCATAGCATTTTACTGTTGAACACATTTCTGATTTACTTAATTTATTGATTAATTTTGTATTATTAATTTTGTTAAAAGTATCTAAAGCTGCTAAATAAATGTAATGGATTAAAAAATATATATATCTTCCTCTGGAATTTAGTGGAGTAGAAGTATAAAGTAGCATTAAACGGAAAGAATCAAGTACAGTTCAATTATTATTAAATAGTATACTTGTACTTTGAACTGTCTGAAATGAATTGTTGCAGGAGCCTGGGATTTAGGATTTTCATTTGCCAAAACAACGCTGTATTTATTATGCATATGAAAATAAAAACTTTGTGTCTTTGTATCAAGTGTAGCCTAAATCCGGAAGATTATTTGGGGTCAGGAACAAGGCAACAAAATGAGAAGAGGAAGATGGGTTTTATCTTGCAATTAGAGATTAAAGTGGAATAATGGTAAATTACAATATTCAGTAATGCCTATTTCGCAAATGGTTATTCTTGATCATTTTCCTTTATTCATGATGTTTCAACCTCATTATCTTTACGTTATTCTAAACATTTTATTGTTTACTGTATTGTTAACATTTCAACTTAATCTTGGTAAGGATATTTGACTTTATTTTACACATTTTGACTTTATTTCATAGTTTACTTTATTGTTGATTCCCCCATATGCTTGGCCTTAATACGCATATTTATGAATGTAAATATAAGTAGAAATGTAATAGTTACTGTAAATAAAATAAATGTGTCACTTCACCAGAGGTACAAGGACAGATGTGAGGTAAACACATCTGAATAGAGAGGGAACCTTACAAATAATTCGTACACAATCTTTAACGAAACCTTGCATTATGTTTCTCGTACTTTAAACAAATGAAGCATGAAAATGTTGAAAAAATACATTGTCAATGATTCAAACATACAATGATACCAAGAGAGAAATTAATGTGTGCAGTGTAACAAAGTTGTTCTATCACCTATTTTCTCTTTCCCCCCTCCAAAAAAAACTGTGTGCATTTTGGGTAAAAGACTCATACAGTATTATATGGAACAGAGCAAACTCTTACTTCCTGTGTTTGATTTCATGGTCAGAGTCCAACAGTGAGATCCAGAGAGATTCTGTCTGATGGAGGTAAGCCATGAATCTTTACTTTGTTGTTTGTTTGTTTGTTTGTTTGTTTGTTTGTTTGTTTGTTTGTTCTTGAAATTACTTGCAATCATTCCTTTCAAAATTCATACAAATCCATGACTGTATTATGTGCATTAATGTACCAAGAACACAAAGAATGAAATACTTAATAGTACAGATATCGATAAAGACAATACTTTTATATCATACATTACAATAACATACAAATAAATGTATCTGTATGTATTTGAGCACTTTTATTATACAGTATAAAGTCGAGAATTTTCTTTTATTTATTGAGCCGTTGTTAACACGTGGCTTGAAAACAAACATGAAGTTTTAGGTGACCTCTTATTTTCGGAAAGTTTCAAACGACTACAAACTGAACATTTGCATTAACACTAACACATCAATAAACTTTGATTTGAACTTTGAAATGACAGCAACATAGGTAGAAATATTAGTTTTGTATTCACTTCATAAGAAGTATTTTTAATAAAGTATTTTCTGAGTTATTTAAGTAATGGAGTCTCAGTATCACCAGTTTGGATCGTCTGGTAACAGCCCTGTCCATGGAGAGACACAAATGACTGCACAAACAGGTAAAATGTGTAAATGTTTTATTTTATTTGTATGAAATAAAGTCACATTCAACTATTAAAACAAATGTGTTGGTAGGCATGAAGAGGATCCTGATGTGGGTCCTCTACTCATTCACACCAACGGTGTTGCAGGGCCGGTTCGGAGCTGGAGCTTGAAAAGCACCGGGTTTTCCTGTTCACACCGCAGAAGAGCAGCCTCTTAGCTCCGGAATCCGGTTCATTTCGAGCACCAACAATTCTCCGGCCAGAGCAAAAGCACCACATACGTCACGCTTACGTAGAGGCGGGGGCAGGGGCGGGATCAACTCCTGAACAACAACAAAAAGCCGGCGTTTTATCCAGTTTGTACACAACAATGGAGAAACGTAACAAGCAGCAATGGTCCACTGAAGAGACCAGCTACCTACAGGGGCCCTTTCTCATTTCATCAAATCCCCCTCCTCGACTCCTCTGTCCTCCGGTAGTGACCCGGAAATGAATTTTAGCGCGCCATGTTGAAGGACATCCCATTTCTCTAAATGCACGTCGAGGACTGAGCATCGAGCATCGAGGAGGCTCTCTGGAGGAGCTCTAACCGAGGATACACTGATGGGTCCTCCATGGTCCTCCACGGCTCCTTCGCGGATGCATTTCCGGGAACAGAGATGTTTCAAAGAGTCGTGACGCACGGCCGGACTTATCTCAGCCAATGACAGCTCTGCATGCATCCCCTGGATATTATTTTAGAAACTGCTTTCATCGCGACGCGATGTTTACAGAGAGAACAGCTGTGAGGTCCTTGCAGAAAGCAGAGCAGTGTGTATAATATATATCGCTCAGTATAACAGGCCTACTCTCTTTATTTGCTTTAGTTTAGTAGTAGATATCTACAAACAAAGAGTCGATATTTTTCTAAAACCATTCAGTGCTTCACAATAAAATACACAACGGCTGTAGCCTGTTTTAGGAGCTGTATGTGCGTGTGTGTGTGGTACAGTGTGTAGGTGTGTGTGGTACAGTGTGTGCGTAGATGCAGCGGACAGACAGGTCTGTTGGTTTGGTGTCCTCTGCTTACTTTTAATACTTGTAAATACAACTTTTGGCCCGTAATTTATTTTCCTCATTGTAGCGACCAGAGAGAGGGGGGGGGGGGATATATCCAGTCTCTGATAGTGTTACGAGTTATGAGAGTGCTCTGTTTGATTCTGAAATTGTATTTATTTATATAAATATATACACATATATATGTGTGTGTGTGCGTGTCCGTATCTGTAGCCTGTTATTGTCTCATTATACCGCACTGTGAATGAATCAAAGTAAATATATAAGTCGTCATGAACACATCTGTCCATCAGACAGAGGCTGCTGTGCCTTCTGTCATCATTAATGGACGTCTCTTTAAAATGACCTCTCAGAGGAGAGGAGTTCTCATTTCTCTAACCGCCTGCTGCTTCCCCTCCTCTCTCCTCGGTTCCCCTCCTCGGCTCCTCCGCTCGCATCTCCTGTGGGCGGGACTAAGTATCGAGGATAGGAGTCGAGGAGGGGAGTCGAGGAGGGGAGTTCGAGAAATGAGAAAGGGCCTGGGAATCTGGTCTTCCGAAGAGGTACAGAGGAAGCTGGAGCACAATGGGCCATTGTTGTTGTTGTCGGTGTCAGCTGTGAGGGGTTTCCGCGCGGTTTGGCTTTATGACGCAGCACGCAAACGGTTACGTCATGACGCAAACGATGACACAATGACGCAGCACCAGTCGGACTCTGGGCAGTGTGAAAAGAGCCAATAGAGTCTGGCTGCAGACCGCAGCAAGGAGGCGGATCGTATAGGGGCGGATCCTATAGGGGCGTTCAGAGCTATTTAATAGAAGAGTTACGACATCGGAAGTCCAAAAACGGTTATCGTCACGTGGTTCATGTAGACGAGGGATCGTTCCCCGGAAGTTCATGGCGGGCAATGTGAATGCATTGATAACAGGAGATAGAACTACGATTTTTGGTAATTGTTAGTGAATACAGTTTTTGATTCGCAATATTTATACAACAAATCGATATGTGTATGTATTTACATCAATATGCTTTCAAAAATAAAATCGAATTTGCTAATATTAAGTGATAATATTAGGATTAGTGTGAACAACTAGTTTACATGTTACTAACAGTGCCTTGGTTAAAGAGCCTGTTGCTGTTTATTTATAGCTTTGAATTCTTTCAAATCAATATTATCATCTTAAACTTGTATGGTAGTCAGGAGGATCACTTGCTAATGTTTATTGATACATTTAGAGGGAGGGGATCTAAAGTAATGCTTTAAAATTCAGATTGGATTCATTTCTACAATTTTATTAAATTCATGGTAGTTTCAGTAATCCCCTGGTAATTGAGGACACAAGTTATCTAAATGACTAATGTCGTCTTTATGGCTTTCAGAAAGGACAGGAGACCGACAGGATATGATGATGATGATGTTAAATGTGTTGCTTTAGGAACATCCATTGCAAATACATGGAATTCAATAAACATAGAAGAGCATATCATGCAGTTTGTCGGTGCCTTTTCCTCCGTGTTGTCCTGGTTTGCTGTGCTGCCTCCTAGTCGCCACCATGGTTTGCTGTGCTGCCTGGGGATGCTCAAATCGCTCAGAGAAAGGAGTACGAATGTACGGCTTCCCCACTGACACAGAGCGGAGGAAAAAATGGCTGGCTCAAGTCAGCAGGATTAATTTCACGACCAACAGCAACAAAATATGTGATTTATATACAAACACTGCATTTGCACTTTTTCACAAAACGAAAACCACACCATTGGGAGAGCTTAATGTTTTGTTTAATACAAAAAAACAGGGAAAGGCTTGAAAAACACTGAGAGTTGAGACTCAGGGTGCAGGGTGAGGGTCTCAGTGCAGGTATTCAGGCTCCATTGAACCCCCCTCTGGTTCTTGTGCTGAGAGAGGGAGCAACAGACAGGAGAAAGGGTTATACACACCTATATAGCACACCTATTGCCTTGGGGAGATAACGTGTTTACTTATATAAAACAGTAGTATTAAACGTACCTTGTGTTTTCACTCTCACTTAAGTCCCTCTCCCTTTGCCATCAATCCGGAATCAGCTGGGCTGCAACATTATACATAATCACAAGGACACAATATGGCTCTGCTAAAAACACTCACTCTTACACGCACCAAAGTTATATTTATCTAATATTTAACTCCCTCCACCCCCGCATACAATCCCGTTTAGAAGCCCCTCTTCTCTAATTCAACATGTTGGACGAAATGACAGAGAGAACGGAATTTACAATTAAAAGGCTGTTCAACGTGTGTTGCTAACTTGCTTCGGTATGCTACCTTAATCTGTTATCTGTAAACGTTCCCTAAATCTACTAATTTAGGGATAATCCACTGACATCCTTTAATACACATGTTCATTTGAATCAGATGTACTGATAATATCCGCAATATACATCTTTAAACTTCTTCTTACCTTTAAAAGTCCGTCACGAACGGTGTATTATGCTGCAACTCCACAGCTCTGATAGCCTTGGCGCTAACTTCCGGGGAACGATTGAGAGGCTCCACGATCCGCCATTGCTGTAAAAAAGTGGTCCATTGGAGTGAACGGAGATGTCGTAACTCTTCTATTAAATGGCTCTGGGGGCGTTGAACGACGGGAGCCGGCTCTCGCCCGCGAACGAGCCGTTTTTTGTTTTGTTTTTGCGGAGGGATCTAGATCGGCATGAAGGCACATTATGCAATGTGCAATGTGGACATTATCCCGCTTATTACACATGGCCACATTCTCAACAAAGTAACGACATGACTCCCAATAATAATTGAAATGCTTTTATGGATTTAGAAAAAGATTTTATTGATTTAAAAAATAGTTTTATGTATTGATTTAAATTGACATGCATCCGCTAAGAAAAGTAGTCCGTTGTTACTGTTTGAACTAACGTAACAACGGCAGGAACTGCTTCTATAGTGTTTTTGAGGAGCTTTTTGATTACAGATTTGAAAACATCGTTGCTTGCTTTAAAAGTAGCACAATTCATTATGTCAAACCTTGAAAGATATCCCTGCCCTAATGCCAAAAGTAACTGGCAACTGAATATGTGTCGCCGTAGCTATGATGTCTATGTCTGGACCGCTGCGTAAAAAGGAGGGTTTCTGCCCCATTACTTCTCTTCTTACTTCTATAAGAATAAAACACGGAGGACGGAGATCTCTTTTTGTCCCCCTCTTCTCCCCGCTGCAGCCTAGCAGCTGATCTCAAAGCACGCTTCCCTCTCCTACAGGGAAAAAAACTATATTTATATACTTTATATAGGTTGATACAGTAGCCCCTTTTTTTAAATAGTTTTTATAGGTGTTGCTATCTGTTTTGTGTAGCGTGGTTCTACAAGCAAGTCAATGCATTAATTGGGTGGTATCAGAGAGTTACACGGGTCTGTAAATGCAATGAAAACAATTGGCCACAGCAAATAATTTATATTAAACATGTAATTTTTACTTTTGAATACTTCAGTACAAAGGATGTCTTGAATAATTTAAGTGATATATGTGTACACATATACATCATTAGTCAAAACAGCGCTACATTTGATTTAATTAAAAGGTATACTATGTGGTAAACTGAAGAGCCCTTTGGGAGCCGAAAGAGCCGGCTCTTCTTGGTGAGCCGAGCCAAATGATCCGGCTCACCAAGAAGAGCCGGAATTCCCATCACTAGAACGAATGACTTCTTCTGTGAGGATTTATAAAAGCAGCTGGAATCCCTTAAGTTGCTATTGGATAAAAAAAGTTAGGAAACGCCCCTATACAATCCGCCCCTATACGATCCGCCTCCTTGCTGCGGTCTGCAGCCAGACCCATCTCAAAAGAGCTGGAGCTAAACCGAAGAACCGGTTCTGAACCTGAAAAGCTCTAGCACGGAGCTTGAACCGGAGTTGCGTTGGTGTGAATGAGGCATATGGAGTGCTGGTGCTGCTGCTGCTGATCCTGCTGATGGTCACTGGGATCAAATGTAACCTCCAGCTGATTCATTATTCATGAAGCTAATTCACTCTCATCTTATCATGTAACTATTTCTGTTTGTGTCTCAAAGTCTCCCAGCTAAACAAGGAAGTCACTGATGTCAAACTCAACCTCAAGAGGATCATCAATGGAGGAGCACCTTTATCACCCAATTCTGGTTAGAGGACGTTTTTCATTTCTGGATCAAATCAATTACAATAATAATGTAATGGTGATGAGTGGCAGTTACTGAGAAAAATATAAATAAATTACAGTTACAAATCAAAATGTTTGTCATTACAAATGGGTGTGGTAAACAGCTTAAATGCAGAATATAATGTCATGTTTGTCATGTAGTCCAACTTTAGTTCAAGTTCTATTGAGCACATTTTATTAACTGCTTTGTTTGAGTTTGTTTTTAGGACCTGTAATCTTAATTGCCCCGTTTAATTGATCATATTAAATAAATTACATTACTTTCATTAAGTAATTTAAATCACTTATTACTTTACTTAATAACACAATTTGATATCAATCTGTAACCTATTACATTTAGAGAGTGACATATAATGATGATGTAAAATGTCTGCCCTTGACTTAACTTTGTATTTTTCGGTTTCCAAACAAAGATGAAGCAACTGAGCAGGAGGCCTCATTGCCGACACTTGTCCCAGTTCGAGGTAAACACTGCCTCAAATCAGATTTCAGTGGTTTTGAAATAAGACTAATCTTCATGAAACCAGGAGCCTGCAGGGAGGGATGGGTTTCTTACGAGAGGATCTGCTACAAGATATCCACCAACTCACTGACCTGGAGCAAAGCGGAGGACCAGTGTCGAGCACAGGAGGGACACCTGGTGGTTCTGAATACTGCGGAGGAACTGGTGAGGTTTATTTATTTCAAGTGGAGCTGTCTTTTCTTTTGCTGACGTATTCCTTCACTGAATGGTGGAAGAAGTACTCCGATTATTTTAATAAATGAAAGTATAAATACAATGATTTAAAAATACTCCATTACAAGTAAAACGCGTGGATGCAAAATGTTTCTTAAAGGGGCCCTGTTATGCTCAATTTCAGGTTCATATGTTTACATTCCATTACATGTTACTTGTTAGACGCTTTTATCCAAAGCGACTTACATACTCAATACTGTGGACAATCCCCACAGGAGCAATTTGGGGTGAAGTGTCTTGCCCAGGGACACAACGACATGTGACTGCAGTGGGGTTTGAACCTGTGCTCCCCTGATCCGAACACCAACGCACTAGTCCACTACACACGCCTCCATATTTGTATTTGGTGCCTCTACTGTGACATGTTTACTTTAATTATCAAAATGTCTTTATTTTGCTCTCATACTGCCTGTGCTGCAGCACCTATTTTCACCCTCTGTCTAAAATCAGAGCCAAGTCTGCTCTGATTGGTTAGCTGGCCGGCTCTGTTGTGATTGGTCAACCGCTTAGAGCTGTCCCGCCCCTAAGCCTGTTGGAGTGTGTGTGAGACAAACTCCCTCTGGAGGGAACTTTGGGATTTCAGTCTTTGCAGACCATTTATTTGCACCAAAACCAAAAACTATATAACACACTACAGAGAAGGGAAAACCCTAAAAAGCATAAAAGTACTGCATCAGATCAGATAAGCATATGTTTACTTTTAAATATGTTTAAAGTGCAAGTGTTAAATATTTGTAGTGAAGTACAATACCTACCTCAAAAATGTAGTGGCGTAAAAGTATATTTAGAATAAATTGGAAAGTATTTTAGAAAAGAAAGTATTACTTGAGTGATTGTACTTTGTTATGTTCAACCTGGGACTGTTTGAATGTGCAAATACAGGCTCTGATAAGGAGCACACAAAAACAGCAAAGGCCTCAATTAAGCTTTTGGTGTTCTCTATTTTTTGTTTTTATAGGACTACATTTCAAAAGTTGTTGAAATCAGATACAATTATTGGATTGGACTTGTGGAGCGAGAGAACGAGGGACACTGGAGTTGGGTGGATGGAACGGACATCAACGTAAGAGAAACGTGTAGCAACAATAAAACCCAAAGTAAAAATGACCAAATTATGCCCAACTTGATTTGACCGGGTCCACTTTTGCTGAATGACAGGAAGCCTGGGGCAGTACATACACAAACAAAGATATTTATCAGAAATAATGAGTACTTTTGTCAGGAACACAACAAATGTTGCTTTGAATATCTTTATTTTCAAATAAAAGGTCACCTATTATGCACAATCCACTTTTGCATGTCTTTTCTACATCAACATGTGTCCTCTCTTTGAAAAGAGATTCTGAAAGTTTCAGGAAGAGATTCTCTCTCTTTTGTCCTGATCCATTTATATAAAAACCTGTCTGAAAATGAGCTGATCAGATTTTGGCCACTTTATGATGTCATAAAGATGTTCTGGCTTGTGTAACCATTAGCCAATCACCAACCAGGTAACCCCCCCACCACCCTATCACCTGAATCCCCTCCTAGAGCACCATTGTGTTCTTTTTAACCAAATATCTCTCAGAGGGGCGTGGGGAGGGGCTCCTTATTTTCATCTGAAGTAACAGACAGAGAATCAGCACTTTTGTAACAGGGCTGAAACAGAGGGGATTCTGGGTAATGCTACAATGATCTGTTTGGTGTTTGGAGCCAAACACTTCAGAGACATGTTTTGTATATATCTGAGACCTATAATATATTGATGAAAAACAGTATAATGGGGACCTTTAAGGCAATCACATCAATGTATTTTCAATGTGAATCAGAAAATGTTCTGCATGCCCCTTGGCACCCGGCTGTGGGTTCACTGAACTACACTTAATGCAGAACATTGTATTTGTTTCTCCTCCTTCCTCTGTTTGTGCTCAGTTTCTGGGATAAAGGTCAGCCTGATGACTGGGACTTCAGAGAGAACGGAGTGGACTGTGGGCAGATTCACGCTTCTGTGAGACGCAAACGCAAGATGTGGAACGACGCAGACTGCAGCCTGACATATCAATATATCTGTGAGAGCAGAGTGTGAGAGGTTCCTCCTTTCAAAGGAGAACGTTTGAAACATGGGGGGGAGTTGCAAGAGGGAGTAGGTTGTGGTTGTAATTTGTTTGATCCCATCAATTTGTGTCTTTCCATGTATTTTATTTTTTTGTAATTGACCACGATGGAAATTAATGTTTTTAGTAATGATGTAAACGACATCCTCTATATAATTTATATCTCAATGCCTAATAAAAATCAAATGAAAAACGACTGATGGAAAGTATGTGTTTCCTTGGGCACTGAAACAACACAATATTTATAACCCAGATAATCAACAAAACAAAATGAATTTAAAAAAAAAGGTTTTCTCATTCATAATGTCACTTAGACAGTACGTGGTTAAATCATATAATACATACATTATAATAGGTATATCAAAGTATCTATTTCTGCACAGTACTAATTGTTACAGACATGTGGAGAGGTATGACCGGACCTGCCACACAGAGCAGTTAAAAGGCACTGTGGACACTTTGGAGAACTCTCAGATAAAGCCACCATGAAATCTAAATGGCTCCTGAGGATGAAAAAATGTATTGTTTTTCTATTTCTAAATACTCACAGTCTGGGAGGCTGCGCATTAGGATGAATGGGTCGGATTCCTCTTGCAGCTAAAAAAAGTTAAGTTAAAGCCTTTTATTGTCATTATACACAGAGTATAACGAGATTCAGAGTGTAACTCTGTCCCGGTGTGCAAAAAATACAAACAAATACATAACACTAAAAAACACGGCAATAGGACAGACAACATACAATCATACGGGGGAATAAATAGTTAAAAATATTGATATAAAAAATAGTATTTAAAGTGCATATAAAAGTGTGTGTATGTGTGAGAATGGTTACAGTTATTGCATTATGTGTGATGGTGTGATGGAAGATGTGCAGTGCAGAGCTAAAGCTTTCCATTAACCCTGACCGATAGAGATGGTCCCTTTTTGGGCAATTCCCAAGAGTCACCTATCTCTTATTCTACATTATGCAACATGTATGCACACAGGAGTGTAGTCATTGGTGGACACAGATTGTTGACACTGTAACAAATATATTTTCCTTCATACAAAGTTTAAGTTAAAGTTTGATGTTTCTATAGCCAAAGTGATTTTATGAATTAATAATGACTTACATTTTACAAAGAGCACTACAATATATTGTTTCTTTCTGTGACACTTCCAGTGGAAAGTCGTGGGAACTCTGTTGAAAGTGAGAGCTATTTACACAGCTGTGTGTTGCAAGGTTATCTTAAATCAACTTCTATGTAAGGAAATGGAAAACTTGAGTAAGGACAGAGTATACAGAGAGAACAGAAATAGATCATTTGATCAGGAAATGTGTAGAATATGGGGATGGATCGAAGATAAATTGTAAATATAATCTACAGGTTAAACTGGGAGGGGAGAATAGGTCCTTTAATAATAATAATAAACACATTTTTTTCTCCTCAATCTTTTCCGTAGAAATAGCTGGGTTTGAACTTCCAAGCATTTTTCTTTTATATGCTAATATGCATTAGCAAGTTTTGGTATCTCTTTTGATCACTCCATAAATCAGAAAAATACTGAAATTAGTCATTTAAAAAAATCAAATGTTGTCATGTTATTTGGAATAAATGTTTTCTGAAATGTTATGAGGCATTATCTGCACAAATTGTGTTTGACAAAAACAAAAATGTAGAAGATTCACCCCTAGTTGTGTATTGTTGATTTTTTCTTTACACTGGTCTCAAGGAAGACATTTCATGGAGGTCTGAGAGACTGATTATGTACTATTTGCAAACTGTTACACTTGTTATTGAATGTGTTAACACAGAGCACTGATGTTCAAACCTGAAAGTAAGTCCTATTTAAAGCTACCGCCTTCTTATCTGCTTTTCTAGTTTTTCTCACCTCCTGTCATTTCAATCAGGAGAGACTTCAGAACATTATTGACACATGTCATATGATAAATGTTAAGTCTTTGGCTATTAGACCCCGATCCTGACATCGTAAATCTAAAGGGGGAAATGCAGCCGTGAGCATACCCCTCGGGTTCTAGACACTGGTGATGATGCTGAAGATCTGGATTTGATGAGGAGATGTGATGAAGAGGAGGTCTGATGAGGTCTTTGGATTAACTCTCCTGGCACTGGATATGATAAAAGGAGGTGGATGGGGAGGAGGCGGGCGGCAGCATGAAAACCTGAAATCACAGCTGACTGCAGGAGAGAGGAGAACCATACTGTTAAACCCTGAGCCTGTTTTTCAGGTCTCAGGTTCGAAAATGACATTCCCAGAACAAATGACCATATCTTCCCTTCTAAAAGGGTTAAATTAATAATCTTTTTCTCAAAGTAATGATAAACCTGTGTGTTGGATGTAGAAAAGTCAGAATCAATATAGATGTTTTTTATTTTAAAGAAAATTCGGATTGAACATGGTAAAAAACTGTAAATTATAATGTCCGTCCAAAAAAATGTTGTATTTATAGTGAAAACTAACCTTGGATGATGGGTTAGTGAACTAAAAGCTTTAGAAATCCAAAGTACAACATATAATAAGTACCCTGTATCAAGATTGATGCAAAACAAGTGATATTTGACCTTTTAGACAGATTTAGCAAAAAGAAACCTCTTCTGGGGCCATTTGGGTGGATTTTCCTTATCTCTGGCCTCCCTTGTTCGATTTTGACATGTGACATAATCTCTTTCTGACCGTTAGAGGAAATAGAATCGAAGTGGAATCTCCCCGCACACACATGTTTTAAAAAAAGATGGCGTCTTCGCGCAAGCAGTTTTGCTCCAGAGCGAAGCTGTCTCTAGGTTTGACATCTCAAAACCAAAAAGATGATTTATTGCTCATGGATTATCAGAAATCATTCAAAGTGACACAGACACATTGGATTAACCTATGGATTAATTTCAGCATCGTTTTTTTTATCGTTTTAATGCCATTGAAGACCACTTTTGACCTGACTACCCCACAAGTGAGCCATTTTGCCGTTTTTAGCTAACTAGCTCTATATGTTTTGATGTGTGTTCTTGTTATTATCTCCGAGAGTTCGTATCATTGAGTGATAATGACCCATCGATTCTGTGTCTCCTCACGATGTGAAACGATGGGTTGAGATGTGCAGCAAAGATAAATAATAAGGTTGTGTGAGTGAATTTCGGTGCAGTCATCTGTTAGTATTTTTCGCTCGTTGGTAATTCAGAGGCTCACAAATTAAAATGATCAGTTAGATGAGTTTCTTCCCGTTACATGGATATAAAACATTCATAGTTTATTAAATGAACATGCCCTCAGACACTGTTTTCTGCAAGATATTGCAGGAGGCCCCCGGTACCGGGGTTAAAGTTTGGCTGCAGCACAGTGATTGGCTGCTGGAGAATGAGGTGAACGCCCGTGATGAGCTGATTATATGCAGCTGCGGAGTGAATGTATAAATACCATGGATATATGGCTACCCAGTCTTCCTGAAAGAACTTGTGCTGAGCTTCATATAAATAACCGGCTGCACCAAAGTTGACGTTCTTCTGACTGCAGCCATGAAGCTGACGGCTCTTCTGCTGCTTCTCACCGGTAAGACACTTTGTACCACTCTTTAAAAACTAACACTTATTGTAAATAGGCTTGTGTAAATATCTATAGTACTCTTTTATGTTTTTTTTTCTTCTACTGAGGAATCTTGGAGCCTCTTTCCAAATATATCCAAAACAAGATTGTAACAAGAGCATGGTAGACGCCGGCAACTGTAAAGCCCCACATTGTAGAGACACATTTGTACATGTATTACCTTATTTTAGTGTCTGTACAATGTATTTCTACATTGTAGTGTATTGTAATGTTATAAAATAGAAAGCTGTATAATATTGTAATTGCACTGCACATTTAGCCCAACCATAGACAAGAGTTGAACATTAGCTATATAGGTAATAACTAATCGTGCAGCACCTCATTTCTTTTATTAAATAATAATTTAACAACAGTCCTTCGGCGGCACTCAATGACGTAGTATCCTTGAAATAGTGGCTCGAGAGCAGCTTTCCTCGACATTGAGAAGCACCCACACATAGCCACACACAGACTATCACAGGAGGAGGGAAAATATCCATACACAAATGACCTAATGACCCAGGGTCATAACAACACTATTAAAGTACTATTATTATGGTCTTTATTGGATCTATGTGAAATTGCATATTTCCTATCAAAAAAATAGATTAATTAAATATTTATGGATATCTGGTTTTCACATTAGTTTATTAATTTTAAGTCACAAAAAGGGGGTTGGAACGTGTAGCCTTTGTGGGTGGATCAATTATTTAAATACAAAATTAATTCTGTATCAAATCAATCAAATCAAGTTTTATTTATATAGCACATTTATAAACGATTTTTGGTCGAGCCAAAGTGCTGTACATATAATAAAAATAGCCTACAGTAGAGACACTTTACAGCAAATACAACAGCACAGATTGTTCAGAATATCAGTATGAGAAAAACGACACCCTCTGTCCTTAGACCCTCACATCGTACAAGGAAAAACTTCCAGAGAAAACCCACAGTTTAAAGGGGAGGGGGGGGGTGGGTAAGGGTTTTTAAGAATAAACCACAAGGGTCTAAAGAGAAAAAAAAAAGATGAAATATAAGGTACTATATTTTAAGTAATCCTATCTACTATTCCTATATTCGAATAATGTATAAACTATTTTAAAAATACTTTATGAAATCCTCTGTTATAAATATTAAAATAAAGAACTAAATAAATAAATAAAGAACTAAATAAATGAATGAATAAATAATTAAACAAAAGCCAGAGAGAAAAAGTGAGTTTTAAGTGTTGATTTAAAAACCCCCAGGGTCTGGGCCGACCTCACATGGAGGGGCAAAGTATTCCAGAGCCTAGGGCCAGCCGCTGCGAAAGCTCGATGCCCTCGGGTTTTAAGCCTGGTCTTAGGCACTATCAACAGCAGCTGATCAGCCGACCTTAAGGCTCTGCCTGGGGTATAGCGATGGAGGAGTTCGGCTATATAGGCAGGAGCCAGCCCATTTAGGGCTTTGAAAACAAATAAAAGGAGTTTAAAATCTATTCTGAACCGAACTGGAAGCCAGTGCAATGAAGCCAGAATTGGGGTGATATGGTCGCGCTTTTTATGGCCAGTGAGTGCAGCTGCATTATGAACTAGCTGGAGGCGTCTAATTGAGGCCTGATCCATACCCACATACAGCGCATTGCAGTAATCCAGTCTCGAGGTAACAAAGGCATTAATAACCCTTTCTAGGTCTTTAAAAGATAAAAATGACTTGGTCTTAGCCAATAGTCGTATTTTGAAAAAGCAGGTCTTGACTACAGTGCTAACCTGCTTATCAAATTTTAAAGGCGCTGTTAAAGGTCACTCCAAGGTTCATAACAGAGGGGAGGATATTTTTATTGCGGGAGCCCAGAATATCAACCGGGGAGACTATTGGTTGGGGTCCAAAAAAGATTACCTCGGTCTTGCTCTCATTGAGGGTGAGGAAGTTTTGGCTCAGCCAGGATTTAATCTCTGTTAAGCAGTTAAACAGTATTACTGTTGTAAATCTCTTCTCTTCTATTTGTTCATCTGTGAGGGAAACTTCTGTAGCAATTGGAAACAGGACTCAGAGACACGAGGAGAGCTGGAGCTTTGATGGCAAACACTGACGGTTTATTTGGAGCTTCGGCCGGAGAATTCACAAGACATGTCAAAGGGCCACGAGTTGACACAGGTTGAGATGCCAGATCAATTCTGAAGAACTCTCCTGTAGTTCGAGGTTTGAACTAGTTTGGAGTGTAATAATCAACATTCTTCAATAGATGGACTAAACCGCTGAGGACACTGAATCAACTTTAGTTGTCGGTTATGGCTCGGGGTCATCTACACCCTGAGAAGGATGTGTTCCAGGTCCAACAATAACTATCTCTGACCGAGAGTTGCCCGGTCGGTCATAAACTGGTAACCACAACACAATGCTAGTACAGCCCCTCCCTAAGGGACATAGCGGCTGTCCAAGGCTGGGCATCTGCGTCAAAGGGCAAATTATTTCCTGACAATCATGTGTATTTGTCTCTCGTCTCTCGTAGCTTGTGTGGCCAGTGGCGCGCTGCTGCCCAGAGCCATATGGCAGTTTGGGAATATGGTCAGCTGCGCTCAGCCCGGCACAAGCCCCTTGAAGTACAACGACTACGGCTGCTGGTGCGGCTTCGGGGGGAAGGGAGCCCCTATAGATGAAGTGGATGCGTAAGCAAGCAGCAGCCGTTTTGTCTTCCACTCATAATTTTAAAAAGTCATTTTGGTTAGGATTAATGTTGTTTTCTCCTTTCCTTCTGTGTTCTCAGCTGCTGTAAAGTTCATGACAACTGCTATGCATCCAGCAGAAAGGCTCCTGGATGCACGGCGTTAGCTGACCTTCCCTATTTACTTGCTTATGATTTCACCTGCTCAAATAAGACGGTGACCTGCTCAGGTATCAGACTAAACAACAAACACAGCGATTAGACCAAGGATGTTCAAATAATTGCCTACTGTTCTGATAAGCGAATAATTGTTACGTGCAAAGATGTCAAAAGTAGATGTTTTCTAATAAACGCTGGTTATTTGGTTTTCTTTAAAGATATCACTTCGGACTTTCAGAATCTGAGTTGGACATTTATCTCCATCTTCTGACAAAGACCAAACGATTAACCCAACAAATAATTGGCCAATTAAACTATAATTACATTATTGCAGCCCTAACTCAACTTCAGTAAGGCTCAACACTTGTTTGGATAGGACATTTGACAGTATGCAATCAGAAAATGATGTTTGAGCGTGTGTGTGAAAAAACAATATTTAAACGGCTATATTTAGGTATTACACAGCCGTGGAATCCCTACACTGCAAACAAATGCCCTCCCATTTTACAGCACTTTCAGAGTCAGTGATAACGTTTGAGTGATTTGAGCTTTATGTTTGAGAAGCTATTTGTCAGTTTCATGACTTTTTCTTTCTCTGCAGCTATCAACAACAAGTGCCAGGCTGCGGTGTGTGAGTGCGACCGGGTGGCGGCTCACTGCTTTGCTCAGAGCACGTACAAGCCTGAGAACAAGAACCTGGACTCCAAAGTCCACTGTGTCAACTGAGTTATACAACCCACAAACACACAAACACCAACGTGAGAACATGTATGATTTTTTAATTATTTTATAAAGATTTACACACAAATTGGAGTAAAAGGAGCTTGATTTTGTACAAAAGCATCAGTATGATTTCCACTTATGCATTAAGTGTTTGGTCTCTTTATCAAATACAAATCTATTGACATATTTAGGTCAATTGAGGTAAGAATGAAAATATATCTATAAGAGAACATCCACTTGCTGCTCTGTCTTTTGGAGATGTTGGTTTATAGATACTTCGGTCTTCATAAGAAAGGAAGCTGTAGGTTGTTACTGCTAGATCATACATTGACAAACATTCAGCATCAAGTTCAACTTTAAAATATTTTCCAAATTTGAGAGTACAGCATGGTTAAAGTAGATTAAGCAAATGTTTTAAATCGATATCAGGAAGGTATTTACAAATACAATAATCAAAGCAACAGCTGTGAACAACAACAGCTTAATGAGCATTTCAAAATAAGAGTCTGGATCACGGCTCTGTGTTATATGGGCTTGTAAAGAAGAGTGGTCACATACTTCTTCTTGTATCGGTGCGTTGCACTGAGGACCATCACCCCGTCCTAAGAGACAAGGACAACAAGGGTTTTTGAATGAGGCTTAAACACAAATTAATTGACTTTACATATAGATGTAATTGGAAATTGTATAATTGTACAATAATAATTGTAAAATGCGACCCACAGCAAAAACAGTTTGTATGATGAAATAATTATAGTTTGCTTAACAACAGAAAATAAGGGAAATCCGATATAACGTTTTAGATTCAAATTAAGATATTATAGTATACAATCACTGATTTTGGTCCTTTCAAAATAAAGTCATACACTTATTTGTTGTCCGACATTTGATGCATGTTGTATGACAAATGCTTGAAATGCAGGATCAAATATTAGGGTCTCTTTATGGTGATCAATAACATGTATATGACGGTTTGATTAAACCCCATTCTGTGTTTAATGCATCGGGAGTTCATGCATCATTTCCCCTTGGTCTTGCTGTGAGGGAGGAGGGAATCTTTAATTATATTATGCACAGACTACTTTAAAAGCAGCTTTGCATTCAGAGGTTGGGGTCACATCATGGAATTCTCTACAATATCATTTAAAGCAGGGGTGTCAAACTCAAGGCCCGGGGGCCAAATCCGGCCCGCGACTTCATTTTATGTGGCCCCGCAAGAGCTTGCAAAGAATATAATACGTTTATTATACGGTTACATGCCACTTTACAGAAGCAGGTTTCCCATAAACTACATGTCCCACAATGCATCTCGTTTTGTGACATGCACACTGAAGAGACTTCTGCTTTCAGGCGTAGTTAATGACTATTCAGAGGCAATAATGTAATATAACACATTTTATATATATATTATATATTTATATAGTTACAACCGGCCCTTTGAGTGCAACCTTTATGCAAATGTGGCCCGCGATGAAATTGAGTTTGACACCCCTGATTTAAAGGGTTGTTTGAATATTTTTTCCAGGTAAAAAATATGGATAAAGGAAGAATAAACAGATGCGAGGAAGGTAATGCGGGGCTTTGACGGTGAATTATGTATTTGTATTCCTTTCCTTCTCTTGTTAGTGTAGGTATTTGTTGTAAGTAACTGTGATGTACGGACCATCTATTTCAATTGTTTATGTTTTAAGTCAAATGGCAGTACATTTGATTGTACTCCCTTCTAATTTTAGCTCATTGAACATTAATAAAGTTACATTTTAATTGAGGATAACTTATAAGTAATAATAATAAACACGCCACAGCAGGATTTGTTACCTTGATGGAGAGGGCATACAGGTGATTGAGCATCACGTGGTTTGGCTCTGGAAGCAGCGTCGGGTCACACTGAGGGAGATTCAGAAAGAGGAACAATTTGACTTAAAGGTTCCATGTCATGCTTTTCCGGTTATTACCCGTCCCCTTGTGTGTTATGTAGCTTTCTCTGCATGTAAACGGTCTGCAGAGTCACAAACCCTCAAAGTACACCCTGCAGCGAGTAAAACTCTTAACACAGAAAATACCTGTCTATGCTGCCCCAGAACGCCTCGTTGGAGATTTTTCTTTTTCCATTTTTTTCTTCCTGAGTATAGTGTCCAAATGGACCAATCCGTGGAGCTCCTCACACACACACTCAGCCTTGTATTTTCTCAGCAGCAGCTCCGCGGATTTCTCAGCCTGAGACAGCATGACACCGCGAAAGAGTTAGTGTGTGTGTGCTCAGGCTGAGTTTCGGTGTCTCGCAGACCCCACGCAGCAACCAGGAAACGATGCCAGCTCACACTGTCCGCATCTCGAGCAGCAGCGAGCCCCGCAATGTCCCGCCAACACGGCACCCAGACCCCACGCAGCATTCTCATCTGTTTGTCATTACTGGTGTCATTTTCTGGTTGCTAACAAAACGCCATTGTAACACATAAACACACATCAGAGCACAGTGGGCTCATATGGAGGGGGGGGGGGGGGGCAAGAGCTGAAGGACAGAGTGAATACACATACTATACAGAGATGCTGTATGAGAAACCAATGTGATTTTGGAACATTGAACAATGTACATCTATTCTAGTAGACCTCAATGGAATTATTATTATTATTATGATCAGTAGAAATGGCCATGACATGAGACCTTTAATCTGAAAGTATCGTTACAAGAGAGAAACGTGTCCTTCATGGAGCGTGTACTCACAGAGATGCTTGTGTCCTTGTTGAGCAGCACCTGCAGCAGGTGGGGGGGTAAGATGGGAGGATATTTGATCTTGTCTTCGGGCTTTATCACATACGCTTCCTGTAGGTACGGGCCAGGAGGAGAACTGGACAAGTCTGGGGAAGGAGTCACACACAAAACTGATTAAACCCAGCCATAGATACAAAATAATAATATAAAATCAATTTCAATTCAACTTTATTTCCCACACATTGGTCCATTTCAGTACAAAATGATTAAAGGGGCCATCTTGTGCTTTTCTATAATGCTTCTCTGTGTGTTGTATAGGTTTTTGTGCATGTAAACGGTCTGCAAAGGCTAAAATCCCAAAGTATCCTAACAAAAAGGAGTTTCTCTCCCACACAATAACATAAAAAGATGATTAAGGTAACAATAGCAATACATTGTGTCACTTTGTGTTGGCTCAGTTATGAGAGCATTATTTAAAAACAATGACACATACATTTTACATAACATTTCTCATGACAGCATACAAAAAATAGAAACAATAAAAGTCATAAACATTTGACTTGCACAATATGGGAGCTAGAACTTTATTCTGAAATATAAAAAATGGTTATCTAAATCTTAATTTAAGTATTTAATATACCTGTACTAGATCTGTGCTATATAGAGTGGAGTACATTAGCTTTAAAGAGGGCTGTTTTAAAACCATCTGACCCACTTGAAATTAACGTGCCAGCATACTAGCTTCTGCATACATTTTGCAACAAATCATCATGATCCCATAGATCAATATTGATGTTGTGACCTTGATATCTTACTTTGTTCACCACATTTCGGTCTGCCATTTAAAATAAAGGAAAGGTTTGCTTAGCCAGTACAAATTCATTGTTCAAGGTTTACTGCAGCAGATTAAGAGTAACACAATGTATTTGTTCTCTAATGGCATACTTTCTATATTTAAAGCAAATGAAATAACTTTGTAATAAGATCTGAATAGTCTAAAAGTAGTTCTAAATGAATTTATACCTGAGATATCTTCAGTGTCCTCTGAGTCGATCCTGAGAGCGTCAAAGACTTCAAAGTCAGTCGTCTTCACCTGGATGACATTATTCACTGTGCCAGTTTTAGACGTCGTCACAGCCTATACAAAAAGAGTAATGTGATACAGACCCTTTAGATAGTGGAAAGGGCATTTCTACAAACATTGAAAAGTACAAGTAAAACGGTTATTTATAATGTAGGGCTGGGCAATTTATTGATATTTTGATATGGGAAAAAGCTATCATCTTAGATTTTTGATATTGTAAGTTATGTTTTTTCTGGTTTTGAAGGTGAAGTGATGTCATTTTCATGATCTATCTGCATTTTCTAGCAGTTCTATTATTTACCTTTACCCGCTTAGTCAATAAATCCCCATTACTCATGATTATTTATACAAAATATCATGGTGATCTATGATTTCGTCATGTTGTATTATTATATATTAAACAAAAAGGCGGGCTACTTTAAAACCTCCACTCACCGCAGTAGGGTCCAGGGTCCACTGCCCGTCTACAGAGAACTTGTACTGGTGCTCTCCCTCCGGTAGATCCACAATAGCTACAAAGTTTTTTTGACTGCGTTTAAAAAGGAAACCACGTGTTATATTTCTATCATAGCAAACAAATCCAGGATTACAAACCCTGAGTCACACTACCTCTTGTTGAGAGGGATCTTGGTGGCCCAGTTGTTGAAGGATCCCGACACAAAGACCTCCTTGGCGGCCCCCGTCCACCTGAACACAGTCGGTCTGGCCTGAGTTGGACTCTTGCTTTCGCTCTCCAGGTCGTGCTGCCAGGCCAGAAACTCCTGGATTTCCTCTGGAGCCTGGACGGCATGATATCAATGTATTTTTGCCATGTTAATAATGAGATCACATGGACCATAACAACATTTCATCTCTGAACAGAGGCAGCTGAAGAAGCAGTTTAGTGGTGTGTGTGTTTTTAATGCTATAAAAATATTTATTTCTTGCAAACTCTTTGATTTTCAGCTAGTTTTGTGCACAATCCTCACAAGAGATAATTGGAACGATTATGGGAACATAATTGAAAGTGGAAAAGATGTGCAGATATAAAATAGGTAGCATGGAACTGAAATCTGCAAAACACACAGAGGTCCAATGTTATAGATATTTGAAAATGTGTTATTTATTTAAAGGTTTAATAACATACAGCCAGGTTCTTACAGGTACAACATATTTGCAGTGGTGTAAAGTAACCAAGTACATATACTCAAGTACTGTACTTAAGTACAATTGTCAGGGATTTGTACTTTACTGGTATTTAATTTGTATTCTACTTCTTCCCCACTAGTTTTCAGCAATGAAGTGTATCTGCAAAAATACTCCTCAACAATTATTTAACACCTATAGATACTTTAATTTGGATTAATGATGTGAAATATAAACACTTAAATAGGACCTTAGTTACATCTGGAGTAAAATGTACAAGCTACCCTGCAGTATACAAAGTCATTAAAACTAGCTGCACCTTTACCAGCTTTGATAAACACAACATCAATAAGTATAATAAAACATATCATATATTATTTTTGGGATGGGCCGATCTGCATAATGAGTACTTAGACTGTTGCTACTTTAAGTATATTTTGATGCTAATACTTTTGTAGTTTTACCTGAGTAACATACATGCAGGAATTGTACTTAACAGAGTATTCCTACACTCTGGTACTTCTACTTTTACTTAAGATCTGAGTACTTCTTCCACCTGTGTACCTTTGTATCTTCTCTCTGGAACAGGTCTGCGTCCTCTGAGCTGTCCATCAGGATGTTGGGACGGGCCTCCTTGCCTCCCTGCTCCCTGTCTGACCTCTCACCCTGACTCCCGGACCTGTCGCTGCTGCTGTTCCCCATCTTGCTGGCATCAGACACTGAACACAACACACGCACGCACACACACACACACACACACACACACACACACACACACACACACACACACACACACACACACACACACACACACACACACACACACACACACACACACACACACACACACACACACACACACACACACACACACACACACACACACACACACACACACACACACACACACACACACACACACACACACACACACACACACACACACACACACACACACACACACACACACACACACACACACACACACACACACACACACAGTCAGCTGAGGAGGACCACTAGACCTAGACCTGTGTCAAATGACCACTTGAAACAAATGTTAGCAGCATATATTGCTGTATCTATTTATAATAATCAGACAATGCAAATACTTACCTAAATCTTAACAGATGAGGTTTGATTGCATGTATTTTATCAAACAGAGGTCTTTGGTGTCTTTGATTTCTGGTTGTAAACGCGTTTTTTGTCGCTGTTCCCGTCTTTTAACTTCAGAAGTTTCCTCAACAGCATTCAGACGGAGGTGCGTTCACGGTCCCGCAGACACAAAAAGTCACTCGAGTTTTATTTGTGCTCTTCCCTTGTCCTTATTCCCTACCTTTACTTTTCCTGCTAATCTCCTGAGGTCTGCTGCTCTTTGTGTGTTTTCGCCATTTAGAGGCAACCTCGCTTTGTTGTGTGTTTAGTAGAGAAAACACACCTCTTCCGCCTCCTGTCCTCGAGCTCAGGGAGAGTTAAAGTTTAACCCGAGTGTCGCCAAATACTTAAACTAGGCCTACTTGAAACATGATTTCGAAAAACGGTCAGAAAGTTGGTTGTTTTTTTGTTGGTTACTTTGAAAAAAGACAGATAAGAACTGTAACTTTGAAACCAATCATTCCAGGGGCGGACCAACAGGGGGACAGTAGAGCATAGAGAGGCGAAGTCACGCCCATCTACTTCCGGTCCATGGGACCTTATTTTGGAAAAATTATGTATTGAAGTCAATGGAGAGAGAACATGTATCTTTCAATCCCGTTTGAATTGTGCCATGAATTACACATATGATGTTTGTCATATACATGACCTCTTGTCCCCCTTTTCCACCCCATTCAAATGTTCTGGATCCCTCTGGTTTATTTCAGAATCAAGAGAAACAAAAGACATCTGTAAACACACTTAATCCTTTTAAATAATTTAAAAAAAGGCAGCAGCTTGAATCAGTGGTTCACAAAATAAGGGGCCGCAGCTCCACAATGGGTCACACTGTAAATACATATTTATCAGGATAGAACAAAACAAAAAACCTTTCCTTTACAAAATAAAATTTATGTTTTTTTAATTCTCCTCTTATCTTTGCTTCTGTGTCTTTTTGGATCATTTGACATCTTTAGGACTCCAAAAAATTAAATCAAATACTTTTTTGGCAGTAAAAAGGGAAATTACCCAAAAGTCTTTTGGCTTTTGGATTCATAAAATGTAATGTTGTATGTAAGAGGCAGGTAAAGCTGAAGTCAGCATAGTTTCTCAGTAGGAGAGCGTCCTCCTGCCATATCACACTGATTTCTCAGAGGTGTTCTCACGGCTCTCCTGTTTCATGTGATTATAGAGCCTGCAACTGTAAACACTCATGATAAAGAGTCAGCAGTATTTCAGTGTAAGGAATGGTCACTCTTTCCCTTTTGGATTGATGATTACCAGTAATAATAATACATCTACTGACTTTTGAAGACCTTTAGCCCTTATAATTATTGTTTTGAAATACAACTCAATGTTTCTGATGTCTTCCCAATGCATGAAATGAAAATTGTGCATAATTTAAATAGATCCCTCCCCAAATTAACTATTTGGTATCTTTCGAAACCCTGTCATTTAGAATAGAATAGAATAAGTCTGTGTATCTTTGTTTAAATTGTTCTTCTTTCTTGAACAAGTGAACAGATAAGCAACAAATATATTTTATTCCACGATGTGCGGGGACATTGGGATGTTAACAGCACAGTTACAAACACCTGTTTCCAGAAACAGGTGAACATGGTGAGGCAGAGGCAGTCCCTCAGAGGGGGGATCATCGGAGCCTCCCCATATTTCACATGGTTGGCGCTCCCATACAGCGAGGACCTCATGACCGGCCGCCGGGACATTGAGAGCGTGGAGGCGAGGCACGGGGTGAGGCACCAGGGGTGAGAGACTGGGGGAGAGGAGGTGGAGGCAGTGGAGCAGTGATGATGGAAGAGAGAAATCAGCCTGCAGAGACTGAGGGAGTCCTGCTGGTGCTTTGAAACAGTGTCAGAAAAAAGGGGAACAAATGGAAAATATAGGTGGGTTTTATATCGTAGAAAATATATGATTATAATTTAGTACAAATGTATATTGGTTTCTTTGAAGTATAATAATTCCTTTATTTAGTTCTCTTTTATAATGTGGAAAATTAGTATTTTAATAGAAAATGTAGTTTAAGAAAGGTTTTCAATAATTTAGTAACATTTTATTTAAGTTTTAAAATTTACTTTTTTTTACAAATAAGTATTTTTTCATTGAAAAACGTGTAGTAAATTTGATTTTAATTAGAAATATATAAATAATTCATAGACATTATTTATAATTTTGCACCAATATGTGAGATATGTTTTATTTAGTATAGTTTGAATATATATCGAGTACACATTAAGAGCAAAAAAGTTCAAAAAGGTCAAACAGTACGCATGAATGGAATGTTTTAAAATAATTTATTAGGAATTTTAAAAAGGTTTTTTTTTCAAAGGAATAAACATGACAGGAAAAAGAAAATCAAAAAATGTTACAGTGTTGACAAGATTGTTATTTTTCAGTGAAAACAGCATCAAAGTATGAACTACCGTGGTAGCCCGCAGCAGTGTGAGCGAGTGTATCAAAATGAGAAACCTGGTACTTCGTAGATCGAGAGTGCTTTGTTCTTACGCTTCTAACGTTCGAAGGAAAACACATGTATCGTGATCGGCCAGTGCAAAGTCCTAGTAGCTCTGAACATAATGGTTTTGGTCTAAAAAAAGCTGTCACATTGCTACAGTCTGTGACATCCAGTGGATATGTAGTGATTGATTTGAGGGTAGATGAGTTAATTAGACCCCCTCCTTTCCTGTAGGAAAGCCACCTTCTAAAAAGGTGCAACCATCCACACTTGATGTTAATGTAATAATACAAAAAAGTCAGATTACAATTTCACATTTGAAACTGAGGTACCATCCGCCCCAATAAAACAGCACATGGCACATTGGAAACCAATGTGTATAAGACCATATGTCACGCAAACATCAACACAACCTGCAGAGCGGAGCAGTCAATACAGATTTCGCTCTGCTCGACCGCTCCTGCACACTACTCCTTCATTTTCCTTCACAAACAATCATCACATATTGAAAATCACAGTTAAAACAGCAATATGACAAAGTAATAAATCAGCACGTTTTAATTTCCCCTTCTGAAAGAGGAGCATTTTCACACGCATCCCCAAAAAGTAAAAGTGTTGTTGCAGCCTCTCTCCTGCTGAACTCAAGGTGTTTTAACACAGATTGAAATGACACATCCTTTATAAAATGCCTGGAGAGAAATACAGTATGTGGCTGGTTTAATATTGACAAACATACTGACATGTTTTTGACCTTCATGTGAAACTATGATACGTAACAGTCAAGCTTTCCAACACATACGCTTTGATGAAAAAAGCAATCGTATTATTATTCCTCAAAAAGCCTCCCACCTCCCACAAAACAAACTTTAGCGGAGCCCCCCCCCCAAACCAGAGTCGTATTTACAATATTTTACAATTATACAGCTCATGTAGGCCTAATATGTAACTGCAACTAATGACATTTGACCATTATTAGTGTAACAAGTCTTTGTTAAACACCTACCAAGATATACACTTTGTGACACATTTTCAAGAAATAGTATTAATCACAAATGTTTTGTTAAAATTCAGTATGAACTACTGACAAATATACAGTTTTTCCAGTACAAATTACAGATCCTGGAGATTTATTTTTTCTCCTCTTATCTCAGATAGATCAGGTTCAAATACAACCCAATAAAACAAAACAGATAAAGAAACAACCATCACAACAACAAAAACAGTAAGGTGAAACATAACAACAGAAAAAAAAAAGACTAAAAAAATACAGCATCTGTATGTGTTGCTATTACATTAAGTGACTTTTCGCTCCTTTTATGAAGTTTTTTTCTTTTTTCCCCTCAGGAGGTGGAGTTTAGTGAGGCGTCAGCAGGGTGGCAGGCTGACACCGGGTGGAAGTTCAGCTGCTCCGCCCGACAGGGGGGCAGAGACCTGGGCAGATCAGCTCCAGAGCAGCTTCAACTCCCACCAGCTCTTTGTCTGCAGCTCTGCACCAAAAAAACACTCAAATTATTCCCAGGTAGCGCTGTGCATTACATAATTATTATACAAATATCTTGATATGAGACAGACTAGATTTCTGATCATGAAAAAAAATTCAGAAAAATGTTGACAAAATACCTCTATATCGAGGTATAGGGTAGACTATTGATGCTTTCTTAAAATATTTAGTTTTTAATACAAAATTATCAGCGATTTGAATGTAAATGCTTAGTGTGGAAGTATCACTTTACTGAAATGTCCCATTTTAATTGAGAAAAAGAAAACAGTAATGCTGTATTGAGACATTCTGACAACCAAAATATAAGATGGTATCTCGTCTCATATCAGAACATCGACGTTATCATATTGTATAGCCCTAAGCACTATGGCTCAATCCTACAATATCGTTGCAATACACATATCGAGATATTTGATCAGGAATATTGTGGCAATTGATTTTCTCCATATTGCCCCACCCTAATCCCAGGTGAGTCCCGATAGGGCAGTCTTATATGTTTTAAATAAGTCTTATTTGATGTAATGAGCTACACATTGATATCAGAACGGCAAAAAGAGTTTACACATCCTCTGTCCCAGACTGCAAACCAAGTGGTTTGGACCACAACTTGGAAATAAAATCTAAAGAACCTTCTGATATCTGTCTGTAGCACTAACAAATATTTGGGTTACTTGAATGCAACTACACTTTAATCATTGGGTTAATTTGAATCTTATGTACATGCTGGATTTTTGCTTTCCTGAATATGTGTCCTAATGGTTGATTGCACCTACCCTAAGCCGCTTTGGGTAAATGAAATATAATGTAAGAACAAGATGATGACTCACGTCTCAGTGATAGCCGTTAGTGAAGGCCGTAGCGATCAAAGGGCCCTGTGGGAGCAAGAATACAAGTTTTAAAATGTTGTTCTCAGACTACAGTTTCAACTTTTTTTTTTTAGGAAAATCTGAATTTACTGAAGTGAGCTGCTACAGTGTTTTGTTGAAAGAATAACTGCACACACCCGGAGTCATGACGGCACACAGCTGAGAAACACAGGTACATCAATATATGAGTTTTCATCCACTATTTCTCATGCAACTTTAGAACAAGGTCACACATTTCACAAATACAAATAAGGCACACAAATGCAAACATAGACAGACATTGATATTGGTAAAATATGCAAGTAATGTTCTTTTTTTTCACATGGTGGTAGATACAACAACAAAAAACAGTATTAATGCTGACGACAACTTTAGAGCAAATATTTTTGGGGAAATAAAGGGATTAAAAGTGTATTCATCATGTTTAACCTCAGTATTGCTGCACAGCTACAGATAAATCTTAGGCTACACTAATATCATAGTATTCTACTATTTGTATTATATATATTTCAGGGGTGTTGGGATGACCTGTTTATATACAACAAAATACTCTGCTTTAATTCAGATTTGTTGGCGTTGAGCCTTTGAAAAACACCTATTTCACTTTTTTGTCTCCTGGTTGCTGCACACAAAGGGAGACAAACACCTGTATTAACAGGGTGGTTTAAAGCAATCTAGAAGCACCTACAATTGCATTTATATAAACCCAACAACAAATAATCTATCTCAGCTCTGACGTCATAAAAAATCTGCATTTGATGGCACTTAATCACTTTAATCCTAACAACAACTATAGAGAAATGCCAAGAAAAGGCCAGTTTGGAAGCATTCAATGTCAACTTAAGAAAGAGAGTAAACATTTTATTTGATTAAACCACTTTTTGTTTGAAGATGTATTTTTTTGTTTCAAAGCTTCATTAAAAATCTTTAAAAGAAGCTTTGAATGTAAAACTAAAAAAGCAATTTTAGCATAGCTTACTTCTTACTTTTACATTTAGCAAGAACGCAAACAAGTCTATTTCCCATCATGTTAAACAATTGCCTTTAGATACTTAAATATAATATTAAAGGTGAACAGCAACATGGCATGATGTACCAGAACTACATAATAACCTATAATATGTAATCTTATGCCCTAAACAATTTGAAAAAGGGACAGAAACGTGTCTAACACAAAGCTGGAAGTTCCTAGACTAAACATTAGAGAGGTTTTCTTGTCTTACCCCCAAACCGTGGCCGAATCCAGCGTTGGGGGCGGGGCTTGCGGCGCTGAGGTAACTGCTGACTGCCGACTCCTGACCACTCCCATAAAGGTCGGCCATCGGCCCCGGGCTGCTCGTACCTAAAAATCCAGCTGTACGAGACGGGGTAGAGCCTAAAAGTCAAATAAAACAACTTTCAGATTTTCTTGACAGGTGTGTGTATGTAACCATCTTTTTAAATGGGAGTACATATGAACATGTAGAAAAATAGTTAATATTTTCTACTGTGCATTTTTCTATTTGATATTAGAGGAGGCTGTGGTTCAGGCGTCAAATGCACTCATCTCCAAATCAGAGGGTCAGTGGTTTGATCCCACAGGGCAAAATACTGAACCCCAGATTGCTCCTGTAGGCATGTATTATACGCTGTTAAAGTGTATGTAAGTTGCTTTGGATGAAACACCAGCTAAATAACATGTAATGTTTTATAATAACCTTATGTGTCACGACTTATTCGCTGTGTTATGTTATGTGTTATTAAAACCCAATTAGGGTTGACACAACATCAGATTTTCACCAGACCACGGCCAAAATAATTCCCCATAACAATCTTATTGCGATTTTCAGTAGTGTTTCATGAAAGAAAAAAAATTATTCAAGAGGCCCCTAATTATTTGTATGTGTCGATTATTATTGCATACCTCTAACTACTGCTGCTGCCGCTGCTGCTGCTGCCATTGGTCCATATGCTGTCAGAGGAATGGCTAAAGAGACAAAGGGGCAAAGATCTGAGTTAGATGTCTTGCAGTACAAACACATAAAATCTAACTAATAACACAACTTAGTTCAGTGACCTCATTCAGATGTTGATCATAAGATAAGGTAAGATAAGATGTATTTATCCCCAAGGAAAGTCTTGTGCCAGAGTTACAAAATATACAATAAACATAGTTATACTAACAGTGCAGCAGAATGGGCAGGTTAAACAATAAACTACAAGAAACAAAGATGGATAAATAATGAATGTAAAAACTGTTAGGAGTGGTGTTATAATGTAGTGGCAGATACGTCACTGCATATGTTATTATTGTACATGCAAGCAGAGAGTGTTTGTTATGATGACAAAGAAAGTTGAGGTCACTGCCGCGAGGCGTTAAAGTGAAACCTTCCTCACTACTGTCAGCCCTCCTGCCTTCAGAGAGCGAGGAGGACTGTCAAACACAAACATGCAGACCGGAGAGTGAAGTGTAGCAGACTGACAACATGCTGCTTGTAAAATCCAGGGGAGGGACGGACTGACCTGTGAGCTCAGGGGGATGGGGTGAAGTCAGAAGGGGAGTCCTCTCTAAGTGGAACTCTAAAACAGAAACATCAGAGCGCTGTTGAGACACACACCAACCAAACACACACATAGAGGGAGGAAATCACCTCGACACGCCATATGGAGAGAGCACATATTGGAATACACAAGCTTTAAGGGATGCAAACAGGAATTAAAGGATGGAAAAATGCTTTATATTCAATAAAGTGGTGTTAAAAAATCCGTATTAAATGGCAAGAAATACAGCAAATGTTACAATTGTGTCTTACAATCAACATTAATATGCAAAGCATCTACTTTTGGATTAACTGAAAGATTCATATCATACACTGCCATGCTAACATGCATACGAAACACACACACACACACACACACACACACACACACACACACACACACACACACACACACACACACACACACACACACACACACACACACACACACACACACACACACACACACACACACACACACACACACACACACACACACACACACACACACACACACACACACACACACACACACACACACACACACACACACACATTAAGCTAAACTACTCCAGTCCTTGATATTTACAAGCAGTTTTTTGGGTTTCTATGGACACATGTCTGTATTTCCGACGTCTACTGTCAGGTCAACACAGCGGACTTTTACTTCAAAGTGCTTAATTAATCATGTTTAGGTGCTCTTGTTTTTCAGTGCTTGACAGAAAATGGGACACAATCGTGCCATGGGAATTTCAAAAATAGTTTTGAAGGAACAATGTTTTCTCTTTTCTTTGATTATATTGGATCCTCCATCACTAATTTGAACCAGATCGATAGCAAATATTAGCATGCTAACATGCTAAACTGTGATCTTTTTAAATATGACCTGCTAGCGTGTAGCTGTTAGCATTTAACTCAAAACATCGCAGTGCCTAAAAGTGCTGGTGATGCAAGGCTGATGACTTTTTTTTTTATGTGTGCATGGGTTTAAAAGACATGGGATGTCACATCTAGCTTACAAGAATACGTGATTTTTAACATCAGTATTTGTTAGATTCTGCAGCAAAGAAAAAAAGACATTGATGCATGTCATTTAGGATTATTTACCTACAACAAGCACAACTTTCATTCCTTTCTATACCCTTAACACAGTGTATGTATGGGTATGTATACTGTACGTTTCAAGGGACACAAGGAGGATTTCAGGCAAACTGAATCCAAATCTAGCACTTTTATGTACCTTTAAGTCTTAAAGGTCACATGTCATGGTCCTTTCTACTGATCATAATACCATTGTTGAGGGATATTACAATAGAAAAATACTCTGCAATTTTCCAAACTCACATTGTTTCGCATACAGCATCTCTGTAAACTACGTGTATTCACTCTCTCCACTAAACGGCTCGTTGGAGCTCTTGCCCCCCTCCCTGTGAGCCCAGTGTGCTCCGATTGACCAATCCACAGACTTCCTCACACACACACGCAGCTCAGCTGATGTCTCCTCCGGGCTGCTGCTGATAACAGACAGTTGCGATCGCATTCTCACAGCGTTCATCAACCTTTTTCTTCTCAATATCAAGCCACACTTATTGTTTTTACTTCGGCTGAGACTTTGTGTGTGCTCGGGGTGATTCACAACGTCCGATTGTTTCACGTTGTGAATCGCGCTGAGCTCCGTGGAGGTGTGATTTCCTTGTTTAGCGATACACAGCGAAACACAGCCAAACTCACCCTGAGCACACACAAAGTCACAGCCGAAGTAAAAACAATAAGTGTGGCTTGATATTGAGTAAGAAAAAGGTTGATAAACGCTGTGAGAATGGGTCTGCAGAGAGAATTTCGCCGCGATCCCAACTGTCTGTTATCAGCAGCAGCCCGGAGGAGACATCAGCTGAGCTGCGTGTGTGTGTGAGGAAGTCCGTGGATTGGTCAATTTGGACCAATCAGCGGGGGCTTAACGTAACGGCTCCGCGCACTTAACGTAACGGCTCCACGGATTGGTCCATTTCGTTCCGGTTACAACATGACGTCCTGATGTACCCGGAAGAATCAAATGGATGATGACGTTTCACCAACGAGGCGTTTTGGGGAGTTCTTCTCTGTGTTAGAGTTTTACTCGCTACAGGGTGTACTTTGAGAGTTTTGACTCTGCACACCGTTTACATGCATAAAAACCTTCATAACACACAAGGGGACGGGTAATAACCGGAAAAGCATGACATGTCACCTTTAATAATCAACATGCACCTGCTAACTAAATATGGCTGTGTTTCTGTTTCTTAAATAATCTGATAAAAACATGTGAATGAGGAGCAGAAAATGTGTGTGTTTACCCGGATACTGGAAGGTATATCCAGGAGTGATGCCAGCGTAGCTCCGGCTGGTGTAGGTGGCCGTCTGGAAACCTGGATAACCTGAGAAAGAAAAAAAAAGAAAACACTGTTAGATATCACAACATCAAGAACTGAAAGAGAAAGAAAGAGCAACATTCAAAAAAAGTTCAGTGTGTGAACTTGTAACATTAAAACAAGACCAAAACCTGTGATCCAAGATCATAACTACTGAAAGATTGCGTAACTAATTAAGTATTTAAAAACGCTTAACATATCTATTGAAAGCAATGAAATGCTGAAGAGAAAGGTGCCGTTCTCAGATTAAACAGTAGGTGGTACCATGATCCTGGTATGGGAAAGAGACCAAGATAATTTTTAACAGAAAAGCCTGCTTCAAATAGGAATAAGGAGGTTTGAAGGGTTGCATTATGGGAAATGTAACTACTTGTCATCACTTGTATGTGCCAACATGTTATGGAAGTAGAATACTTAATTACTGATCAAAAGGAGAAATATAAACTTTCATAACAAAAAGATAATTTGATGGGGAAAAGTATTTTAAATTCTGTCAGCAATATTTGTTTTTGTTAACATTTTAGTTTATTTTTAAGATTTAGTTGACTAAAGTATGGGACATTTTAGTTTTATCGTCGTCAAATTAACCCTTGAATATTTAAGTTATAAGAAAACTGTTGATATTAAAGGATTTATTTTAGTGGTTAGATTATATGGAACTTTTCAGTTTATCTTAGTTATTGAAACAAATATTTTGAAGAACATATTTTGTTTTATTGATATTAACCCTGCTCTAATGTATCCAACTACTGACTAGTTTCAATATAGTATGTTTAGCAGCAAGTAATTACAACTATAAATCACTACGTATATCAGTTTTTAGGAAGCAGTAGGCTTTTTATTTCTACGTCACTGAGGTCTTAATAATCGGGGCTGCATGGCGGAGGGTGGGAGCGGTCAGTTTCCCCCCCATGAGGCCCCGTGTGACCTTTGAAACAGCTGCGGCCTTAGTGCAGGAATACTTATTGTATGCAGCCGCTCATCTTTCCTGTGACGATCAATACTAGCTTACCTAGCATACCGATGCCCAGCATGAAGGCGTCCATCCCATAGGGCATCACACGAGAGCGCCCCCTGGCTGAGCCCGTGGGGGACATCACCTCCTTGGGCTGAGCTTTCTTACACTCCACCTGTTTCCAAACAAAAACAGAAATCAGTGCCTCGAGCATCTACACAATATGGTGCTATTAGAGTGCTTGTTCTTGTAATATGCTAACCATTTTGTTGTTGATCTCATGGAAGTGGATCTCGCAGACTTTCTCGACCACATCCTCGTTTTCAAACGTCACAAATCCGAACCCTAGCGAGGAAAATATAATATGGTGAAGCAATAAAGAGAAAATCAAACATTACGATACATTTTATTGAATACCTCGACCTACATATTGTTCAGTTGACTATTGGGGCCTTCACAAAATATTTACACAATGAAATTCTTGATACATAATCTTATGTGAATATATTATCCAAATAACTAATAATAGAACAGCTAGCACAGTATGGGCAGCTAAATCAGTTTACTGACATGCATGTCATTTAAAATCAGGGAAAGATACTAAGTTTATGTATAAAGCTCATCTCAGACACAAGGGCAATTAAGAGTTCATTTTAAAAGCACTAACACACAAAACAAATGACATGGTTATAAAAAAGAGAGAAATTGGAAATACGGCAGATTTTGCAAGAAGTGCAGAAGTATAGCAGTGAAATGTCTTTAAAGGACTTCGGAAAAGCAGTAGGGGAAGTTGGGGCAGATTTCAGATGCTTTAGAGGTGTATTCTAGATTTGTGGAGCATAGAAGCTGAAAGCTGCTTCCACATGTTTGTTTATAAACCCTCGGGACAATGACAATATCTAATCTCAAATACATTGCCCTTCCAGAGTTTATTAGTAAGAGAACTTGACTCAGTACAGTGGATTTAGACAGTAGGGCCTTTCTGTGCAGCAGTACAGCTAATAGTCTCTAGTAATCAGCGCTTTAATAGCCGCTTAACACGTTAGCCCCCCTTTACCCTATTTCAATTCTGCTACTCTGCACTCATCCTTGCTTCCTCCCCTTCCTGGCCAGAAGGCCGGGGCAAAGCTGGTAGGCTGTCATAATCGATCAGTCCCAGGGTGGGGAGGAGGTGCTTAAGGAGGCTTTATCCTGATCCAGATTAACCGACTGGCTAATTAGACTAGCCCCGTTCCTCTCCTCCAGCTCAGCCCACAGGAAGGAGGCCTGCAGGGGGTGGAGGGGGATCAATAGATACCCTGGAAGGACTGGAGGAAGAGGAGCAAATCGACGAAGAGAGAAGGACAGACGCAGGTAACAGGAAGTCGGGTCCCCCTGACTCACCTCTGTGTCTGTTGGTGGTCTTGTCGAACATGAGCATGGCATCGTCGACCTGAGGGGAGACAAACAACAGTTTTTTTTAAAAAGCGGCACTCTGTCTCTTGCCACGCGACATATTGCCTGACCTCAGCCCTTCTCAAGTTCCACCGGGAGGCTCAGCAACAGATGGACAGAAAGGAGGGGGAGGAGGAGGAAGGGAGGGGGCTGAGCGACAGGTTACAAGGAGGAGGGAAATATGAAGAAATACTGTACAACAATCCCTGCAGCTGTATATGACTAACAGACATAATGGGTGGTATGAAAAGTTGGAAATTGTGTTTGCTGCCCTGGTCAAAATCCCTCTCACAGTGAGCCTTTCTCCACTCCAAAGTTTGACATTCCCATGGCAACTGTACAAAAAGTCCATATAAAAGAGCCAACATCAAATATGCTTTATGAATAGTGGGAGAGTGCCAGTGAGACAAAGAGTGCCGCAAAGAGAGAAAAGGCACAGAAAAAGAAAAAAAGGAGCCAGTCACGAGCGGGAAGGTGAATCCTGTGTGGGCAGGTGGAGACTCGATGAGAGGGGAGAGCTGATAGCAAGAGGAATAGCGACAGGTGGAGATATGGTGAAAGAGAGAGCACACAGAGTCCTGTAAGAGAGGAGAGGAGAAAAAAATAAAAGATTGGGTCAAAGTGGAAAGGGAGGAGAAAGAAGAGAGACAAAAGAAGAGGCAGAACAAAGAGGCCTGCAGGCTTTGTTTGTTGGCACAGTCAGCCATAATTCCTCCTCCTCTTCTCCCTTTGACCTCTCCCTCCGGCCCAGCCTCCCTTTATAGAGCGAAGACACAGGTGTCTATTCCTCACACACACACAGTTTCTTATGTCAAAGTTGACCTACTATCAGCAGTTATTTTTTTCTCTTCTCCCCCCCTCTCTCTTGTAAAAAGCTGACATGTTTATGCTCCAGTCCGCACACAGAGGTCCCGAAAAAACATTTGGTAAATTAATCTGTGCTCTCGGTCTATAATAAGTTTACTGGATATAGTCCACTGAATAATTTGTCATAGTAGCAGAGCGTGAGTGTGCGAGTGTGGACCCCCAAGGGCAGTTTTCCTACAGAAAGGTCAAAGGTGAGTGAGGAGTGTCAGTGTGAAAGGGGACCTGTTACTCTGATGCCTCTCAAGTAAGTCACTGCTTCCTCCGAGCCTGACATTTGAACAAGACCTGCAAAATGGTCGGCTCTATCTCTGCAGAAACGCGATTTAAAACGTTCTAAGGTTGCCACATTTTTAAACAAGCAATTGTAAGGAGCAAAAGTGAAGAATGCACTTTGTGATTCATGCTAGAGATTTACATTTGAGCTGACAGAGGAAACTCAATCCCATCGTGAACAACCTATCCCCCTGGAGGATGCAATCAAAACATCTCAACAACGCCCGTGGTTTGCATTAAACACTGTGCATTGAGTTAATTGCACATCATTGGTTGATATTTTAAACACTAGGACAATCCCGCCAGACAATATTCCCTCTTATTCTTTTTTTTCCCACCTCTCATCTTCCCTGTTATCCCCTGCCCATCCCTCTCCGCGCTCCTTTGTCCTCCCCAGGACGGGACACAAAAGGTCCAGTGAGGCAGTCTAATCAGGAACTTCCATGGATGGCTGGAGCCCACATTTCACCGTCCATCCCTCGATATCTCTCTCGGCAAAATTCATCTAGACGTTATGATTGAGGAGGGAGCACGGCGAAACTCGAGGCCAAACCTTTGGCACTGAAAATAAAGTGTCACAGCAGTCGGAAACGCGGCGGCTAAAACTGAACCTTATCGTTTGACTTTGAAAAGTTTCAAAGGCTGGAGGTGAAGATTGTGCACCTGCGTTATACTGTAAAACGTTTTAGGATGTATTTATTTGTATCATTTGTTTCCTACAAGATCAACCAAACCTCACTTGTAGAGTGCAAAGAATAATCAATATGGTTGTGAACTATTAAATTATACTGTAACTTTGCTTTGAGAATCTAGTAGTAGTTTACATAATAATAATAATAAAAAAAAGGCTAAATATGGTTTACTGTTCTACTACAGAATATTCACATACTAATAAGTTGTGAACAAAACAACACATTCAATTAAGTCGTTGCAGGGTTTGGAGAATCAATTATCAGTTAAAATGTTTTTTTAAGAACCAGAAAAGTCAAAATTCTCTGATTTCAGCTTGTTAAATGTATTTGTTCCTGTCTATTTACTCCTATATGACAGTTATGTGAATATACTTAAGATGTGGGCATAAAAACCCATTTGATAATGCTACTAGGGCTTGGAAAAACACCTGTTTCTGATATTTTATAAACCAAGAAACTAACCAGTTAATCGACAATATAAATAGTATTGAGGTGCAGCACTACTCCCCTTGCACACATATTATCATTGATGTTTATTTTTACGTTTAAAGACAAATTTAGGAGCGTGTGAACAATCCAGAAACTTCCAGTATGCAGATAACTTCTGAACAAACTAACAAAATATTTGCCCAGCTTTGTATGGAGGCATAATGGCCCCCGTAACCCCCCTCCCTCAAAACCCCATCTTTGCCCCAGTTCCCTCTCGTATGCCTCCGCAAGCCTCTCTCAATCAGGCCTCCCTTGCATGTCGGAACCTTTGTCAGCCCATCATCTATTCTCTGCCTCAAAAACTTGGAAAAAAAACTTTATTTAGGAAATTTAAAAAAAAAACATAAAATGCATGAAGATGAGATGAAGAAGTTTGCCGGTTTTGGAGCTTAAGTCGCAGTTATTGGGGGTGAGTTGGACCCCCACCCGACACACACACTCACACACACTCGTACTAACACCCCCAAACACCACCTCATCCCTCCTCCTTCAGAACAAAAACCCCTTACCCGCAGAATTACTCGGGGACAATGGGCAAGCCGGGTCACCACGGTAACGGGCCAGGAGGGGGTTGTGGGTAGGAGCAGCTGTTACATCAGATTAATTCAGATTCTGATAATCCCTCCTCCTTCCTCACCATCACCACACACTCACTACAAAACTTTTCTTCCCCCCTCCCCTCTCGTCCCCCTAACTTCGCCTGCTGCTCCCGGAGCCTCTCAGCCTCGTTATTTTTCCCTTCCCTCTCCAAGCCTCCTCCTCCTCCTCCTCCTCCTCCTCCTCCTCCTCCTCCTCCTCCTCCTCCTCCTCGCAGTAACCCCTTCACTTCAAGGCGGTCGCCCGACTACAAAGTTTTTCTCAGAGAATTTCTGTTGAATAACTCGCTTGAGCCGGTGGGA
This sequence comes from Pseudochaenichthys georgianus, assembly GCF_902827115.2. NCBI lineage: Eukaryota > Metazoa > Chordata > Actinopteri > Perciformes > Channichthyidae > Pseudochaenichthys > Pseudochaenichthys georgianus. Next base: position 33,706,957 of record NC_047511.1, read on the forward strand.
TGTGGTACCATTTTGTGTGTTTCTAAGCTGTTTTTTTGTAATTGTCTGTTATAACCCGACAAACATTATCCTCATCCACTCGGATCAATATTGCTCTTCTTTCCCACCGCAGTGTGACAGTTTTACCTCCGTTTTACCTCTTCTAAACATCACTCACCTTCCCAAACTGGTCGAAGTACTGTTTCACGTCCTCGATGGTCGTGTTCACGGACAGACCGCCCACAAAGATCTTCTTGGTTCGAGTCACTAACTGTAAGAGGAAAGGCACACATTTTACATTTGTTTTCCTACTGTATTCTAGTTTTTACATTTTTGGTTTAATAATATATCTACTAGGACAGAAGCTCAAAATGGTCTGAAATGTGATTTATATTCTTAAAGACACTGTAAATTATACACAGTTGTAAGTCACTCTCATGGGGGTGAAACAATCGATCAAATAATCAGAAACTATTTCTATAATGGATTAATGATAGAAGTATTTGTTTATGCAAAACTTGAGAACATTTTGTTTTCAACCTTAAATATGGAAACATCCTGCTTTTCTCTTTTTGTTTAACACTGAACAGAATATCTTTGGGTGTTGCACTGACAAAACAAGACGCCAACTTGGATTTGAAAAACTGGAATTTACTTTTTTTGACATTTTATCGATCAAATGATTTATTGGTAGATGAATGGACAATGAACATTATTGTTGGTTATAACCCTACAGAACACTACTCTAATACTTTGGAATAGATATGTTGCATTATAAGTGTCAAATGTCTATGACTCAGTGACACAGTAGTGCTCACTGTTGCTGTAATCTTTACTACACTTCAACAACACTGCCCCCAGAAGTACAAAAGTCATTATCTTCTCGTTAGAACCTCGCTTAGATGAGGAAAAACGTCACCTTATTAGCTATAATTCAATAAAAGGTGCTATAGAAGCTTTATTACTTTTTATTAATTTTGTTTTATTATTAATTAAGTTTGTTTTCAAAGGAGATGCTTGAAAAAAAATCCTAAAAGTTTTCAATGATTGTAATTATGTTTAATATAACACAGACACATTCAATGATTACATGTGTCACTTCATTTTTTTAAATCAGGAATCAATAAGGATATCGGTTAGAATTTCGGACCAATAAGAAGTATCAATAATTGGCATTGATGACAATTAATCACTTCCCTTCCTTATGCACTCTGTATTGCTTCAAGCTGTAAGATATCCTTTTTTATTTCACACTGTTATTGTTGTTATTGGAGACAAAACAGACGAAGATCAGCACACAGTGTACTTGAAAAATAATCAGTGTCTCTTTAAAGTTGTGAATGTTTTACACAACGGTTTAGTGATTCGTGTTTAGATAACGAGGCATATTAGCCTACAAGAGATTGAAATGAAACTAGCTAAAACAAGAAGAATCTTTCTTAGACTCACCTTGGGCTGAGCTCTGCGAGGGAAAGCCACCTTTGGGTCGATCTGCAGGGAGAATACAGAGAAAGAGAGGACGGGTTAGTGTTGTTTCATGAAAGAGAAGCCTTCCTTCGGTGTGATCAAACATCACACACTCATCTTTCATTCTTTAACATCTCAATAATGAAGGTGTCCTATATCCATGCTATCCTCCTCCTGACCTCGCACCAATCCTAAATCAAAGCAACAGGATTTCTGCAGGTTTAGAAAACGTCAATTTAAGTGAACAAATAGTAAATATTTCACAGTAATACTGGCATAAATGAAAATTAGTTTACAACCAGTTCAATAATACTTTCAGTAGGGACAGATTAACATGTCACTATCACATTGAACAATACAGTATAATGTTCCAGTAAATGCACCTGCTAAACCAGTGGCTGGCTGCTTTGGTACCGAAACAAAAACACTTTTGATCATAACATCTGATGCGAAGTTAGTTTGAGATTACATTTCAGAAATGTACATTTGAAACTTTTTAAGGACCCACAGAAACCCTGCAGCACCGATGTTACGATGTTCAGGCCTTGTTGCGCTGGAAAACAGAATGACACCACTTTTTATTGTGAACGAAAATCTGAAGGACATCAAATCCACAGTCTATTCTCCATTGGATAAAGAATTAGAAAACATATTGTGTGTGTGCATCAATCTGAATGTGTGCACTATCCCCCCCGACATTATTTATAAGTATGCTTGCTTTGTGTTTGTAGTTCAGTATATGAACGAAGTAAGAAATGTACATGTAAACCTGTGTGTGTGTGTGTGTGTGTGTGTGTGTGTGTGTGTGTGTGTGTGTGTGTGTGTGTGTGTGTGTGTGTGTGTGTGTGTGTGTGTGTGTGTGTGTGTGTGTGTGTGTGTGTGTGTTGCAGTTGTGCTCAGGTGGAAGGCCTGGGAATGTCCAGTGGACCTCTGCCTTACTCGTCACCACCGTGTGACATGTGATCTCCTGGAATCTCACACGGGCTCTACAATCACAAACACGCCTCACCTCGGTGGGGAGAGCCCCGCGCGAGAGAGAGGACAAGCGTGTCCGAAAGAGAGAGAGAGGACCGAGGAGGGAGACAGAGGAGAGAGGGAGCTGTCAATCGAACCACACTGACAGCAAGATTCACCCACATTTTGTTTGTTTGTGTTTGTTTGTTTTTGCCTCCCTCTGAAGTTTTGAACAACAGGGATCATTCATCCTCCTGCACGCTTTCAGGTGATCCGGATCGTCCTCTGCCCTGCTGCTGCTCCTTACGTTTACACCCAGGAAAAAACACTTTTTGATATTAATCCTAACACCAGAGGTGGGAGTATGTCATGCACGTGCAAGTCACAGGCGGGTCATGAATCCTAACCTCACAGTCTCAAGCCCCAAGTCCCAAGTTAGTGGTGAGAAGTCAAATCTCTGCTGTAACTCAAGCAAGACAAGTCAAAGCAAATTAAATTCTGATGATCTACCACAATTTATAACCGTCCAAAAGTCAATGTAATACAACTTAATTAAATAATTTCTATGTAGAAAAAGTTAAAGGGAAGCTTGGCATACATAAAACACCATGCATCAATTGTAAATTAGCTCACATTTTATATACAATTCTGGACTGCTTGTCAACCTTGTCCTAGATATAAAGGGTTGTGAATCTTTTGGTGTCTCACAAATAGATACATAGAGAAAATTGGTAGGCTCAGACAGGCTGCCTTTTCTTTTCGAAGAAACAACTCTCAAAATAATCTGTGTCAAGTCCTGAATACAAAATCAAAGTCAAGTCGGGTCTTTTTGTCAGGGTCAAGTAAGCCTCAAGTCCTCAAGTGTGTCTGACTTGGGTTTGGATCGTTAGGCTCTAGTCCCCCACCTCTACCTAACACTACAACCACATGATCAAAAAAACAATTTAAACACAACGTGGTGGAGCCCACTGAATGTCACCACGGTTACGATTGGAGAGAGACCCACACAATGCCATGAGGATGCAATCATAGACAGGCTGTAAAACTGGAATTTGAGACCTCTATATTAGTCTATGCTGGTCTAATAGAGCTAGAAAACAACTAGACTACACCACGCTGTACTGCTGTTACACTAACAGATGGTGAGACAGTACAGCGCTAAGATTAGTCCGTAACCATGAGAGGGTAGAGTTGAACTACAGTAGAGAGCTAGAGAGCCTCTATGGTAAACCACATGCGTTTACCAGACACAAAAGTTGACATCACCGCAAGCTTTGTCTTTTTTTCTTCCTTCTTTTGTTCTAGAGAGCAGAGTGAGAAGACTATAGGCTAAGACTGGAGGATCAGATGCAGAGTCTACTGTTTAGTGTCTATGGTGGCTAGACTACTCTGATAGTCACCTCCGGTCACCAACCCTCCTGATGTCCAACACTCCTGTGCACATTCAAAAACAAACAAGACACACACACAAACAAACAAAATCAAACACATGGCAGCACATCCATGGGGAGGAAATTGTGGACGTTATACAGGTAAAGTGTTTCGTGGAGGAAAAAAAAGGTTGATCATAGCAAAGTCAAATATTTAAAGTCCGCTCCACTCCAAAACATTTTCTTTACCCGGATGTTTGAGCTTCACTGTGCAGGGTTTGACACTATAAGGCTGTTTGAGGGGGAAGTCTTTGTACTTACCTAAAACCTGAGTTTAAAGGAGTACTTCGCCCCCCAAATGACTATTTGCATTAAAAAAATTCATGAAGCAAGCTATCATTCTCTTGCGTGGATTCATGGCGGATGAAGAAAATAAAAATATATATATAGAGATTTGAAAGAGTTGAAGAATTTAAGTAAAACTACAAATGTAATACTATTCAAAAATGTCTTGCAACTCTTGCAGTACAATCCAAGTCCCATTTATGAGTTGTATGCTCACTACTTCCAAAACACATGAAGTGTAGTACTGTTTATAGGATTATACTGTTGTGTGAAAGTTGAAACAGTTTTTTAAATATAATTCACTGCCACTATTTACTTAAATGTTTTTGTTGAGCATTTAGGCATGGAAAAAGGCACATTTTTGGGAATAATTCAAGGTAACACGGGTCAAGTAGTCGTAGTCATAAAATCGTAATTTTGTAGATGAAGTATTCCTTTAAAAACGTTATTGACATGCATGATTTGTGACTAGTCTGGCAGCCAATCGCTGCACAGTCTGCAAGTTGTGACATGGAAAATCAAAACAAAAATATGTTATTTTGTGAAGTGTGATACATATTGTGTCCAGCATTACAGTAAATTATATTCGTAGCTTCTAGATTTTAAAGTGAGGGAGAAGCAAATCAGGTTGTTCATTTTTTGTAGGAGAACCATATCAGACACAATAAATAATTTCTAAGCATTTTCTATGTCATAAAAGATGTCTGGAGGGTTTTTTTACATAAAAAAACAACCTTTCTCCTATATAAAGACAGGTGAAGTCGCTTCAAGGTGTCAGTGGCCTGACCCCGCTGTACTCACAGCAAGGTAACAGGGAAGAGGCTGAACGTAATTCCAAGAGAGGTTTAGGAAATCAGGACAATCCCCTTTTGAGCAACTGCATCCCAGCTTTGCAACAGTTGGTCGAGCGCGCTGCCTGTCACAGCCTGAGCTGGCAACACACTTAACGAAACACGCCGATTGGGCCGCACTCAACATCTCTGAGGAACAACTCAAGCTTGTTGACTCCAATCCTATTAGTTAGGAGAGCCATACTAATCACCAATGGGGTTATTCTGCCTTCCCCCCTCTCCCCTCTTTCCAGGTCAGCATGGAAATGGTTAACGGGAGCCTGATGCAACTCGGCAAAGAGCTGAGTGACTTTGTTGTTAGCCACTCCGCCGTGCACCTTGGAGCTGCGATTGAATGGAAACTTTGTCCCACAAAAGGTGCAGTTAGCATCGGCCGTCACTAACTTTACAGATAGCAGGAAGACGGGTGGGCTCCCAAAAGGGCAGTTACGTAAATCACAGTAAAATCCACTGGTCAAAACCAGGGGAATCTGTCCTGCAACACAATAAGAACTAATAAATTCCTCTGCAGCACTGTATTTGCTCTTTAGCCTCTGGGCCGTGCAAAGCTCTGTTAATTCCAGTGCCGGAGAGGTTCAGTCGGTCACAGCACGGCACATTCTTTCTGTTGCCACTGGAGAACTTTTCTCTCCCTCTCTAACAGGATAACCTGTTAGCATGAGAGAAGGGAGAGGGAGAGGGGGCAGGGTGAGCCGTCTAAAAAGGCCTACTCTACTCACCATCCAACCCCTGTGGCTGATCACTGAGCCCTCTCCATGCCAAACACACACTCTCTGAGGCTGCCCCCACCAAAAAATACCACAGACACACACAACCAGCCACAAGGGGCCCTGCCACGGCCCACGAGGCTGCGCACATTTAACACAACTTAAGAGGAGGAAACTCAAATTAAAAAAGAGGGGAATCGGCATCTCTTGAGTCTTAGTATAAACGTTATAAGTTTCCCATCAATAGAGGCAGCGTGAGGATAAACTGTCAGTATCATGGCCTCCACTTACTGTGCCATGATTTCTTTAGTGCCCCAGAAATGATTGTAAACGATGTGCATTGTTATCTTCCTTTTTTCTTTTGTGACAGAGCCATTCTTCAACTGTGAAGGGTATGTTGGAGGGGGGGGGGGTCACTATGGAAACAAACCCCATGGCGAGTTAGTGGCGTCCAACCATGATGCCGCTACTTGTCATAGCTGTTGTGCCTGCAAGTGACACTATAGCAGTATGGCTCTGGGGAAACCAACAAAAAACAAATACACAGATTCAGTTCGTCTTCTCTTTTCTAACATCTCCTAATTTTCGATCTATAATAATTTCCTTTAATTTCTACAGCAAACATACTGCTTTTTTACCTCCCTCTCCATTTCCTTTTCCAGCACTTATCCTCCAAAGATTTGGAGGAAGGTGCATCGTGCAGAGCACAAAAGGGGAAAGAAGAAATAGCTTCCCCTCATTTCAATACAGTGACTAACCAGCGGCCATCACCACTCCCACAGAGGAGAGAGAGAGGCGGGGGCAGTTGGTCCCTATGGCGACCAACGGGCCACATTGTTCCCGACCGGCCCACATTCATTACTGACAAAAAGACACACACACACACACACACACACACACACACACACACACACACACACACACACACACACACACACACACACACACACACACACACACACACACACACACACACACACACACACACACACACACACACACACACACACACACACACACACACACACACACACACACACACACACACACACACACACACACACACACACACACACACACACACAGGCAATTAATGCATTTTAAAGTTACATTCACATAGGTGAAAAGGCCTGGCTTCATCATCGCTACAGTTATATTCTTCCTGAGGATCAACAGGAAACTGCTTTCACAATTCACACCTTGATGGTTTCAGGTTGCTTTTGCTCCATTTAGAAACTTTTCTTTTTCCTGGGGGTCAATTCTATCCCTTGGGACCGTTAAAAAAAAAAGCAGAAAGGAAGTTTGAGTTCCTAGAGAATAAATCAAAGAGTGGCACTGAGAGCAATCCTGTCCCGCTCCCCTCTTGTTTTTATGGAAATTGACACTGGGTGACATTTTCTTCCCCTGCAGAGCAAACTCTTCCATGTGTCTCGTCTGTCGACCGCTGACTGAATCACGTAAAGTGCTCACATCTGAGGTGCAGCAGCGGACATGATTTGAGAAAAACATTGGTGTAGTGGAACCTTAGTAAACATACAAGCAATGGGAAATCCACTAATTAAACACTGAGCAATGGGATTAGCTGCTGGTGGAAAGTAAATACAGAGAACTCACTGTTTTTGAGTCCAACTCGTGCCTGGTTTGGGCCAAAACTTTATCCACACCGGCCTGATCAACAAAGGTGACGAATCCAAACCCTCTGCAGACACCAGGGGTGGAGGGGGGGGGGGGGTATTAATGACAGAGGAACCGATGTTGACATGTAATGATACGTTATGATGAGCAGAGAGGAATCACGGAGGTCAGATAACTTTCAACCGCACAGCTCTCTCACCTCGAGCGCTTAGTAACTGGATCTCGCATCACCATACACTCCTTCACCTCGCCGTACTTGCAGAAGTACTCCTTCAGACCCTCTGAGAAACCAAAAACGGTGGGGAGAAGACGTGAATTTATAGAACAAGAAGTTAAAGGAAGTAAAAGGAAATGCAAACTTTTTGATGAAGATTTACACCGTACAACGTTTTCACTCTGCTGAGATTTCCCACACGAAAGTTCATTCATTTTTCAATCAGACTTAAAATGATAAAGACTGATTTTTTTTTTTAAAGTTAATAATAATTATAATTGAAACTCCTTATTACAAGCCAATTAATCAAATTCAGCCTTTGTAATTATCTTTTTAAGAATCACTCATTCATTCTATGGTAGTTCTCAATGGGTGCATTCATTCTGGTGCAGGATCCAAATTAAAAACTTTTTTTAAAAAGTAAAAGAACTAGAAAACAAATAAACAAATTCAATGTACGCAAGCAGGACTATTAAGAAATACAGCTTCTCAAATAACTTTCTTTTAGTTCCATCCGACCCATGCCAGGATTTTTGAAGACATAGTGGCATTTTGTTAGAGCTAGCAACTGGTGGAAAAAAAGATTTACCTTGTGTTGTTTGCCAGCTGAGTCCACCTATGAACATTTTGCTGTGGAAAAAATAAAATAAATCGTATTTGCATATTCGTTAGTGGGGTCTAAAAGAGAAGAGTATACACACTAAGACAAACGTGTTAAAGAGGTTTTGAAAGTAATCCTGAAGGTAATTTGAGAGTGTATCATCTCTGATTTTGCATGAAGGCGCTCTGTGTGGAAGTGTGGAGGTGTGTGTGTGTGTGTGTGTGTGTGTGTGTGTGTGTGTGTGTGTGTGTGTGTGTGTGTGTGTGTGTGTGTGTGTGTGTGTGTGTGTGTGTGTGTGTGTGTGTGTGCGTGTGTATATGTGTGTTTGTGTTTGTGGGTGCGTGTGTGTATATACGCGTGTTTGTGGGTGCGTGTATTTGTGTGTGTGTGGGTGCAGACCAAAGTCCCTCTACAGAATACCCAATTTAAGTTTTGTTTTTTTAAAGTTAGTTTACTAGTTACCAGGGGTCGTGGGGGGAGTCCGTGCTGGACAGGCTGCTCTGGCTCCCTTCCGTCTCCATTGCGTGTCCGTGTGTTGTGCGTAAGTGCTGCCTGCGTGTGTCCGAGCCGAGCCGTACGGGGGAACAGGCGGAGAGTGAGTGAGGGACGATGGGGCGGGTTTGGCCCGGGGTGACAGAGAGGGGAGCGGGCCAGATGCAGGCTGGGACAGACTCCTCCTCCTCCAGTCAATCGGTGCCGCTGCTGTCGCTCCCTCATCCCGACACCGCGCGAGCAAGATGGAGCTAGAAAGCACCGCTTCCGGTGTAGCCTTTCAAAAATAAAACCTGGAGGAAGGTATTCCACAGGAGCTAAAGCAGTCTTACCAGCTGTTTACTATACAGAGAAAATAAATTGTATCAGTACTACATAATGATGATACAGAGGGACAATTATCTAACATGTTCAAAAAGTGTGAAAGAATATTATATTGTGTTGTGTTTATTTGCACACATGCATGTAGATGCATATAGCCTACAACAAGTAAAATGACACTAAGAGTTTAGGAAAGTAAAACGTTGTGCAGGAGGTAAGAAGCCTTATAAACATATAGCCCCTACTAAATAACAAATACATTGTTAATTGATAAATGAAAGAAAAAGGATCACAATTGTTATTAAAGTGTGGATCATTTATCAGGTTTTAAGGTCAAAACCAAAATACAATATTGAAATACATTTGGAATTTTACAAGTTGGAATTCATTAATAAAATATTAGTATTTAATAAATGTTTATGTTTAGATGTTTATAAAAAGTGACAGACAGTCCTGCATACACTGACTTGCATGGGCATGAATGCATGCAGAATTAAAACTTTTTTATTCTTTGTTGCTAAAATATTTAAGTTAGCCAAATGAGGTCCAATAAAATCGGCTAGATAACTGATTAGCTGAAATTTGGGAACCAATTGTCACAATCGCACATATGGTATCAGACAAATGCTCATGAGCAGGGTCGGCTCTAGAACACATCGAATGGGGGGGCAATCATTTACAAAGGGGGGGCACACACTGCCGTCAACGACCAACACACAAACACCAACGCAACTTCAAAAAACATGCTGTAAAGTCTATTGTCTTTCACACACATTGCAGGGTGTAGTGCTATTTTATAGCGCACCTATGATTTGTGCATACATGCACGGTTGTGGCACGACCACCAAAACAGAAACATATAAGGACATAGGCCACCATATTAAAAGGGTGCAAATGTATTTAGTATCCTATCCATGTGAACATGTTACAGGTGGGTGTGGACCCAGAGTTGGGTGTAACGCGTTACTGTAATAATATTACTTTTGTCGGTAGGAGTAGTGTAACGGGCTACTTTTATAATTCAGTAATCACACTACAGTTACTAACATTGCCCCGACACGCGTTACTTACTAAAATCAGTCATAATCAAACCTCATCAAACACCTGCAAAGAACACATACTAAGGTGAAGCTAACGCACAGCTATTTGTTGTTTGTTTATATCACGTATTCTGTTCTTCTTCTCTGTTTTCCGGTTGTTGCCTGTTTTGAATGATGAATACACACGACCGCCGCCTGCTGGTAAGGAGAGTTATTGCCACTCACGCATGCGCAGTTCGTACGTGCTCGGCTGAAGTCTGGTTCCAGTGCAACACATGGCCAACACGCAGGAGAACACGCCGACACAACAGCGTGAGCAGAGATATACTGCGCAAAATATACAGATAGCAGGAGACAGAGGACAGCCATGGTCAGATAGGAAAACATTCAGGATGCAGGGAGGGGCGGGCCGGCCCTGCGAGTAAAGTAACGAGTAAAGTAACGAGTTGTAATGTAGTGTAATATATTACTTTTTTTTTTTAAAGTATTATGTAATATGTAATATATTACTTTTTTTTAGTAACGACCCCATCTCTGTGTGGACCTAACCTCCTCTAGGAGGGTCTGGGGGCGCTCCCCCGGGAAGATTATTTTAAAAATATTGAAGTTAAAAGCATCAATCTGGTGCACTTTGAGAGCAACATTAGGAGATCTATGGATAGCCTACATCTCTCAGCATTCATATGAAACAGAACTGTACACAGATTTACTTTTTCTTTATGGATATTTTACTAATCACTCTCCTTTTAACCTGTATTCTTGTGTTACTGTCCTATAGTATTTCATACCCGTTTTTTATTTATTCTCTTATTCTTTAATAACTATAATGATCATATAAAGGTATTCCTCGCAAATACTTGTTTACATAAATGGTGACCAAACCGTTTGAGACCCACTGAGATAACCTACACTAAAGTGAACTATCTAAACACTGAGAGAGTCCTTACCTCATTGAGCTGAGGTTATACGATCCTCTCAGTCTGACAGGAGAGGACTGTCCTCCACCTTGGTGTAGAAACAGCTCTTTATATCCGTTAGCATAGCTAGCTAACCAGATGCTAACATCAACATTCCACGTTACCGCTTGCGCACTCACAAAATGCGCTCGTGCCACACACACACAGAGCCGAGCTTGAATGAAACACAGAGACCCAGAAGTAGGCTACTTGTACTGTACTGTACTGTATATCATATTATTTTCGATGGCTTTACTGTATAATCAGTGTAACAGATGAACAGATCGCCACCGGGCTTTCATCTAAACACACAGCCACGTAATGATAACAAAACAAAGGTCGGGGGTCATTGGTCAAGCAACACACCAATCAGAGAGCAGCAGTGAGCACAGCTCAGGCTGTGTTTTATATTTGTATTCTTTTTTTCTGACGTATTTCACACAAAAAACCTTTAGTGGAAACGTTTTCACTTATATGATTTAAAAAAAAAAAAACGGCAAAGTGGCAAGGCTTGCCCACCCTGCTTTGGGGGGGCACAGTGACTCATTTGGGGGGACATGGCCCGCGAATGACCCCCCATGACGCCGACCCTGCTTATGAGCATACAATGAAATGAACAGTTGTTGCCGTTCTAAATGCTCTGGTCCTATACTCTTTACTTTAAGCCATGCAACCTTGCTGCATACTTAACAAATAAGAATGTCTTACATTGACAGTGTTTTGAGTGGCTTTTTAGAACAGGGAATGCACTAAGTGCCTTTTCAAACTACATTCGAGTTGAAAATGACCAGCTTTAATCAAGGTAAGTTAATCAAGGTAAGATCTGGGTGAGTCATTTCAGAAATATATACATTCGATCAGATCCAAAGCATAGCCTTTTTAAGTAATTTAAGCTAATAATATATATATATTTTTTAAAATAGCGTAATAAAACAATAATAAACCACTTTTCTTTTTACAAACAGCTAATTAATTCAGAGTAAACACACTAACAAACATCTATGTAATGTCATATGGGATCATGACAACAAAAACATCATAAGAAATTAAAACAATACCTCAATACGAACACCCAAATCAACAACAAATGACCGGATTGGCCCAAATGGACCAATCTGCAGAGCACCTCACACACCAGGATCCCTTGGCTGGTAAACGCTGGTAATAGACGAGTTGGGATCGCGGAGAAATGCTCTCCCCAGACACATTCTCGCAGCGTTATAAACCTTTTTCTTACACAATATCAAGCCACACTTATTGTTTTTACTTCGGCTGTGAATGTTTGTGCTCAGGATGAGTTTAGCTTGTTCTCGCTGTATCGCCGACCTGGAAACCTGTCCGCTCCTCGCAGCAGCAGTGGGCAGCAACGAGCCTCGCAACGTCCCGATCAATCAGAGCACACTGGCTCACAGGGAGGGGGTGGCAGGAGCTCCAACAAGCCATTTAGGACAGAGAGTGAATACCTGGTGAATACACATACAGAGACGCTGTATGAGAAACCAATGTGATTTTGAAAAATTGCACAATATAAATCTATTCTAGTACCTCAACAATGGAAATATGATCAGTAGAAATGGCCATGACATGGGACCTTTAAGCGACAAACATTAAGCCTTTATTATGAAGGCAGCAGTTCCTGTCCCATATCGCCAATGTTGACTAACTTGACACAATGTCTGTCCGTCCTAGTTTGGATAAAGTGTTAACAAGCACACTTTACAATTCCAAAAATACAATTTGTTTTTGTATTTATTTATAGAAAGACCATGCATACAAAAACATTAATCTTAGCAAAGAGAAGAGATGCAATATGCCAGATTATAGCTAATAGCTCATTTCCATCTGTGGTCCTCAGACAGGTTCATAACAATCAATAAACAAATAATAACATTGCATGATCTCTATCAGTCAAACAATTTTAAAACCTGATTTAAGTACAGCTCAATAAATTAATACATAGTACACTTGAAATACACTTACATGATCTCGGTCACTCAAATAATTACAAAGCCTGATTTAAATTCAGGTTACGAACATAATACTTAGTACACTTCAAATACACTTAAATAAAATATCTAAGATATAGTATGACAATACAGTTCAAATAAAAAAAACTCAGATTACAGTGTAATTAATGTTGGCATGACTGGTTGCTTAATATCATTTTTTTCCCACCATAGGAAAACGAGTTAAAATCAGTAGGCTACAGGTTTTAAGTTCAACTGGAAGAGTATTCCAGTGCTTGATGGCCGTAAACGAAAATGCTGATCGTCCAAAGGCAGTGCGCCTAAGAGGGATGGTTAGATCTGCATTTGATGAAGATCTGGAGTTTCTGCAACTCTGCTCACGGCGAAACTGAAAAAAGCCCCTCAACGGTGGTGTTGTAGAATTGTGAATGATTCTGAATAACAATCGAACTCGGGAAAGTAGAACAAGACTATCAAAACTGAAAAGTTTGTATTTGGACAGTATATTGCAATGATGGTGTTTTAATGACTTTCTATCCATAACTTTTAAGGCTTGTTTATAAAGAACCTCAAGTGGTGTCATAGCAGTCTTAGTTGCTTGGGACCAGCAGGTTATACAATAGTGAAAATGTGATAGTATCATGGCATGCAAAAAGGTTTTCGATGCTTCTATGGTTAATGAGTTCCTAATATGTTTTTTTTTTAACACGGGGAGTTCAGGTAACACTTAAAGACTTTGTTATGGAACGCAAAGCAGAGTAGGGGGCTAGTACACCCTCCTGAGGGTCCGATTGTGGATGTCATGCGAGCATAACATGGTGAAAACAAATCTAAATTAACAATCGGGACGGAAATGTTCGGAATTCCAAAGGGAGGTTCTGTGAATAAATTAAAAATCAAGAACCGAAATAATTGAACTATTCATATCTTAGACTGCACTGTAACTTTTATCTTTTAATGTTTATTTTATTAGCTTTTCTTTTTAATGACTGATTTTAAATGCCATTTTCTTAATGTCTTTCATTTTTTGTTTTTGTTTTAATGTTTCTTTTATTATCTTTTACTGTTTTTAAATGCCTTTGTCTGAATGTCATTCATTTTTGTAAAGCACCTTGAATTGCCTGGTGCTGAAAGGTGCTATGTAAATAAACTTGCCTTTAAATTTGAAAAAGTTATATTTCAGCTTTCTAGTCATGCTTCTAATATGGCTTTCAAAAGTCAAATTGTCATCCAAGATCACTCCCAAGTATTTGACCTCATTGACGTTTTCAATTATTTTACCATTCACACGAAGCTGTGGATGCGTGGTTGTTTTTTTCTTATTCGTGAAATACATTGTCACTGTTTTGTTAGTGTTTAAAGTAAGACACGAGTCATTTAACCATTGAGCAACTTTGTGCAGCGTCGACGAGAGTTTAGAGTGTAAACCACCATGTCGTCAGCATACATCTGGATGTCCACATCCTCACAAACAGATGGGAGATCATTAATATATATGCTGAACAACAGCGGTCCAAGAATTGAGCCTTGTGGCACTCCGATTGAGCATGGCTTAGTTTCTGACAGTTTATCATTTATACGGACACATTGAGAACGACCAGCTAAATAAGACCTGACACATTGTATTGTGCTAACTGACAGGTTGAAATTGTTGAGTTTTGATAAAAGTTTGGTATGGTTTACTGTGTCAAATGCTTTTCGCAGATCAAGGAACACTGCTCCAGCTATCCCTCCTTTGTCTAATTTAGCCTCGATTCCTTCCACTAAATAGCAGCATGCAGTCTCAGTAGAATAATTGGTCCTAAAACCAAACTGCATAGGATGGAGTAGGTTGTTGTAGCTTAGGTATGACACCAGCTGCTCCGCGACTACTTTTTCAACTACTTTGGACACAACAGGTAGAATGCTGATGGGTCTAATAGTTACCTACTTCTTTCTGAATTGGTGTTACAATAGCAGTTTTAAGAACTGATGGAAATGTATTATCTTTTAATGATTGATTTGTAATATAGGTGATGGAGCTAGCTAAGTCCTTTTTATGTTTTATAAATACTGTGTCTAGTCCCCAGTGATCTTTAGCCTTAGAATTTGATAAGGTGGAAATTATATTATTCACTTTAGTCTCATTTGTACAGTTGAGTTTGAGCACTTTTGTATCGTCAGCTAATGCAAGAAGCGGTTCTGTTACATTGAAACTGTGGGCCAATTCTGAAACAGACTCAATAAAGAAAGTATTAAAATGGTTGGCCACGGCTAGGCTATCCTGTTGTAGGGTTCCGTTTATCATAAGCTCAGTATTATAATTTTTTTAGTGATCTTTTCCAATAAGTTTGTCAATGGTTTTCCATAGTTTTTGAGAATTCCCCTTTGCCTGTCGAATAGTAATTTGCCCTTGCCTTTCTTTCAATAACTAATTTGCATTCTGAATATGATCTGTTTTGGGAGGACTTAAATAAAAGATAAACGTTTACAATGAAGTGCCAGAAATCTATGACAAATTGTGTACAAATACTCTTCAGTTTTTAGACTTCTAATTTTAGTTCATGTCCTACTCTATACACCTACCCCAATACTTTAGAGGCAAATATTGTAATTTTAACTCCAATACACTTTTTGATAACTAAAAATACTTTGCAGATTTTAAATGGCATTACAAACTACATCAACTAATGATGTATTATCACAGGTAAGGCTACACAGCAATATAATAGGTCATACAAACAAGCCCCACATTACATGCTGCAACATTGAGGTATTAATGTGTATAATTTGTAATAGCAATTTGTAAGATTTTTTTTCTTTTCTATATTCATGCTTCGTGTACATAATGTTCTTTAGTACTTTTTCTTATTTTATTGGATTTTTCTCCAGTTGTTGAATACTTTTCTATGTATAACTTTAATTTCTCTCACTATGTTTATGTTATTCACTAATTCCCAAAAGCAAATTCCTGGTAAGAGAAAATGTACTTGGCAATAAACCCGATTCTGAATTACTCATAACAGAGTATTTTAACATTCTGGTAC
The DNA here is from genome assembly GCF_902827115.2 of Pseudochaenichthys georgianus. Classification (NCBI taxonomy): domain Eukaryota; kingdom Metazoa; phylum Chordata; class Actinopteri; order Perciformes; family Channichthyidae; genus Pseudochaenichthys; species Pseudochaenichthys georgianus. The sequence continues at coordinate 33,722,882 of NC_047511.1, forward strand.
TGCTACTGTATCTCTCGTGAAATATCTATTGAATACTATTCTGAATACAACTTCCATATTACAAACCGGCTTATGCGGTGTGGTGAAACAGGAGGTTTTGAGTGCTGTGTGCTCATTCATTGCTGGGGTTTAAGTATTTAATTGGTAGCAAAGCCAGCTCTGGCTAATCTTCTCAACACTGACTCAACATGTGACCTGGTGACCAAAGTTAGGGACAATCAATAGGCTGAGCAACTCAGAGACAACAACAGATTTGACTCATTGTGAATGTAAAATGGATGCTGTTCTACCCATGGTTTTAAAGTTATGTTGCAGAGGTTAGAAAGTCTGGAGACTTTTTAGTGCTAGATACGTCTCCAAAATACACACAGTCATAATCCCAGACACCCTACAATCTCTGAGTGTGAAATGCTAGGGTGCACAGATATACAAGGACAATCAAATACTCCAGTGGTGCAGTATATCTTTTACATAAGTATTATACTACATAGTACAAGTAAAAGGTGTGCATTCAAAACCTTAAGCAGAAGTGCAAGCATAAGAATACAAAAGTACTATATCGTACATATTTTAAAGTAATATACTCATTCTTCACAGTGGGTTTATTATTGGATTAAAAATGATGCATGCATTAACATGTTCTTCACTTTAATAGTACAGGTGGTATTCTTATTACTATGTCCTCAAGGGAATAAAATATAATTTAGCAAGGGATTACCACGTATTATCATAGGTCGATTATATATTCTATCATTAATCTGATTCTTCAGAGTAACTAAAGTTAACAAATACATGTAGGAATAAAAAGCAAAAATATTTGCCTATACATTAAGTATCGTAGAAGTTTAAAGTTTGCATAAAATGGAAAAACTTAAGTAAATAAAACTTGTAGTTAGATCGTGTCCAGCACAGATTTGATCCTCATCCAGTGTCCTGCCTGCACACACAGGCCAACTCTACCTCTGCAGATGAGCAGCTGAAGCTCTGGAAGTGGGACAGGGGCTATTTGGACAGGAATTAAGGGGTGTGTTAAATTTCTGCATGCATGATCAATGGGGTTGAATGGTGGGGAAGGGGGGGAGAGGCGAGGAAGAGACGGAGAGAGAACACAGCCAGCAAAGGCTCACTAATGAGAGATGGACAGTGTGGATTGTATCTCATTATCAATCAACATAGCTTTGAGTTCTCTGGAGAGGGGAAATGCAGGAGCCCTAATGTGTGCTGCATGTGGTCCATTTTGATAAACCCAGCTTGTGTGGTGGAGCATTAGTCACAGCGGTATCTGAGCTGTTGGAAATCCACACACATTGCCCTCTGTCCGTTTTGGTGAGGAGTTTCCTCTGAATGGAACAATGGGACTTAATTACAGGTCAGTGGCATGTCTCAGGGAGATAGAGGGAGCTCTGTTACCCTTCCAAATACAGTATAATGCCATCTTCCCAAGGGTGGGGTGGGGTAACAGGAGCTCCACACAAAAAGGTGCTGATAGGCTGAACCTGAGAATGGTATAAGGTGATACAGGCAGAGAAAGTGAGCGTTTTACACTGAAAGAGAGAGAAAGATAAAGGACTACATTAACTCTCAAAGGTTTTCTCCCTTTCAGTTCGCCCTCGTTCCTTTCCCAGTCCACTTCCAACTTATCATTCCTGCCAACTTTCTTTAACAAAACACAACAGGGTGGATCAAAGATATAGAATTGAATCTGGAAAGGGGAAAAAAAGGGTTTAAAAGCACCTGTGGGTGCAGCAAACAAATCCCTTACATTTGCCTACCACTAAATCACCGAAATAAACTGCACATTATTTCTATTATATTTACATTGTGACTGCTCCACGCTAATGCATTAAAGTAAAAACCAAAGACATTCATAGTTAAACTATTAACAATCACCAATATCAAGGTGATTACAGGTGAGCAAATAGACAAACAAAATATAATGTATGGGTAATATTGGTTGTTTACATAGACTGAGATTATAACGTGCTTAACAAGAAAGTATCCACTCCAGACAGGTAAGAAAAGTAAACCATTAAAAAGTACAAACATATTTGTAACCATAGGTGGAATATAACTGTGTATATGAGCACAAGTCCTGTTTAAAGGTCTATTATGTAAATTACTGATGTGGTCAAATCATTTAAACTAAAATAGAAAAAGTTTATAAAACCAACATAAACACATAGTGAAAATAGTTACTGTGAAATAAGTAATATATAACTCATATATAACAATACAAAAAGTAAAAATACATAACAAAAGATACATTTAGAATACAAATGAAGAAAGTTGTCAAATATAATCAATAATAATATATCACAGTCTTTTTTTCTGGTAGAACAAGTACTTTTACTTTCAATACCATACAAGCTGTCAAAATGCTGTTCTCCACTGAGTGATTGAGCTCATTCTCCACTCAGCAACACCGTGAACACAACGGCCCCCAATGTGAACTAACTTTGGTCTGGGGACACATCCTGAAACTGGGTCGCGCACATGTAAACATGACACAGCAGCGCTCTCTAGTGGCCTGCAGGACAAGATCAGGCCATGTTTATGCTCAGTTAATATACATTTCATATGTGTGTTAATTATTACTTTCCCACTACATGCTTCATCATTAAAGTTTGCATCATATCCATGATGCAAACAGATGGTTAAGAGGAGCTTCTCTCTGTGTCCCAAAAGATGGTTTCACTGTGAAAAATTTGAAATATTTACATAGCACCACACAACTTTTCTGTTATGTTTTCTTTACTTGTCGGCTGTGAGAGGAGCCTCTGCAGCCCTTCATGCAACTCTAACATCCCCTCACGTTTATTTATTGTTGTTAAATTGCACTTTGGTCACTGTTGGGGACTGAGGCAGTGGGGACAAAGTTCACAGGGCCCATGAAAGGAGGAGGGGGTGAATAGGGAGGGTAAAAAGAAGAAGAATATTGACCTTTGAAAAGCAAAACAGCAGGTGGAGAGCCAAAACCAGGCAGCTCAGGACACATCGGGAGGAAATTCAACACTGGTAAAATTAAAGTATCTGTATCTGAGGGACTGTTAATATAATGAGGCCCAACGCTGCCTGTGTTTGAGCGTGGCAGTGCACATGAGACCAGTGTTTGTTTGCGTGGCGGCAGCGAGGTAAGGCATCAGAGCAATGGAAGAGAGGATAGAGGAGCGGGCCGAGGCCAAGCCGCGCAGTTTGACCGCCCTTCAGGAGCAGCTGATCTGGGCCCTGCTGGGATCTGGCCTGTCCCGGGACGTCCTGGTCCAAGCCGTAGGGGAACTGGAGCGAGACAGGGCGAGTACTGGCACCGAGAGGGGCGAGAGGGGGGATGGAGAGAGCTCAGAGGAAGGAGAAATGGATTTCCCACCACCTATATTCCGAGAGCTGGAGAAGCTTTCCCCTGAGGAGGCGGCCAAACTGAGGACTGAAGTGGACCGGCTACTGCAGTGAGTAGATCCCAGCACGGCTCTGGAAGATCCACTGATTAAAAAAAAACACCTTAAAATGCTATTTTTGCCCAGCAATTCGTCTGTGCGTGGTCAAATTTAAAAAATACCTTGCTTATTTTTGATTCCCCCCGTTCTTCTCTTTTATCAAAACTGCACTTTTAGTTTTGTATTCTTCTTTGCTCCTTTTCCCTCTTTATCCACTCTCCTTCTGCCTGCTTATCTGCCTCTCTCTCTGCATACTGGCTTGTGAAGCGAATTTAAAGAGGGTTCCTCCTTTGCTAGTTACTAATTACCCACCCCCATCATTATTCTCCAACCATTTCTTAATAAATAAGCTACATGCTTAGGTGAAGATTAATGGAGTAGGGCTGGTCATGTGAGGCCATGTTTACATAAAGGCATGAGGGATATTTTTACATATTTTTAGGGATGTTTTATGATATTTAGAATATACTGAGCATGTATTTTATTGGGACACTTTACTGAGATGTGAGTTTTTTTTATTAAAGTATTAAAACTCTCACTCGACTCTCTTTACAATCTTTTTTTTAATATGGTTCAACCCAATATCAAAATACTGTGTGTGTGCTGAATTCCAGTCAGAGAGTTTTTTTGTAGTATTGTGTATTTATCTGCTGCTTACCTGACGGTTAAAAGCGTTAAATTAGGCTTCATAAACCTTTTACACGTGTTTCCCCTCCAGTGCTGGACTTCGCCCCTGTGTGCTTTCCCTTATCTCTCTCTGTCAATAAGCCTCTCTCTACTTCCCTCTAAATGACCACGCTTTATGTCCAATGTTGTGAAGAACCGTTTAGCACTCGACTAGAAAGTGTTAACCCAGAAATATAACGGAAAGGGTAACGGTATATAAACGAAAATTAAATAAACTACAAAGTGGAAAGGATACACAATAATATAAAGGTGGGCAAGAACACACAAAAATAAGATACATTCTTTCAAACAGGGAGGACCCCTGGCACGTTGCTAAAATTGTGAAAAGCTACATGCAGCAGCACAACCTCCCTCAGAGGGAGGTGGTGGAATCCACAGGGCTCAACCAGTCCCATCTCTCCCAGCACCTCAACAAAGGCACGCCCATGAAGAACCAGAAGAGAGCGTCTCTGTACACCTGGTACGTCAAGAAGCAGTGCGAGATCAGCCAGCGTGAGTACAAGGACGAGCTGCAGGTGGTCTTCTTTCTACTATAAACATGCATCAAGTGAAATACTGAAAGAGAGGTGTGAAAAAGTGAAAATGAATTACCTTTCAGAATTTACCAATGCCAAACATGGCCTTGGATCTGCAGAGGAGCAAGGAGAGGAAACAAGGAAAGGACGGAGGAACAGGTTTAAATGGGGTCCAGCCTCCCTGCAGATCCTCTTCCACGCCTACGAGCGACAGAAGAACCCCAGCAAGGAGGAGAGAGAGGGGTTAGTGGAGGATTGTAACAGGTGAGCCTTAGTGATGGTACAAGGACAAAACAGGATTATTCAAATATATCTGATTTTTTTAAACAGTTTTGATGCTTCACCCAACAAGACCAAAAGAACGAGCAAGGCCAGCCTTGCAATATGATTATTAAACCCACTTAAAGCCTGGCATCTGATCAATTCCTTTCAAACAATAGATATAAGGACTGAATTAGCCACAATCCAAGTTTGTGCCATTTATATATACTTTTCTTTAAATCTTAAATCTCACTATGAGTATAATTATTGTATTGTTTTTGCACATGTATGGTTACAGACCTTCTCTTTACCTTCTCAAGTATTTTGAGTGCAAATCATTTACCATTAACAAACAAAACAAAACAAAACCCACAATAACATAGTTAAATAGATTTCATTAAACGCATTGTTATTTAATGTATTTTAAGTCGACATCATCAAATTGTTTTTTGTGAATTCCCTAGGCCACAATAACTGGTAGCATAGTGTGCACTGGACCATCCTTTACCAAAGGAAAGGAGATAATGCCTTCCTATTTATTAAGGCAGCAACCCTTCACCATCCATTTGTTGATACATATGAATACATAGAAAGAAACCCTCTTTCTTAAGAGGTGTGATTCTGTTCTGGAGAGGAATCCTTACTTTAATTGAAAAGCATTGAGTTTATTACTGTAATCATTTTCATGTGTAGAAAATAAAGTCAATAAGACAAATATTTCTTTCTAGGGGAGAGTGGTCATTTTCTTTTACTTCTCTAACGTAGCCCTGCCTTCAAAATAAAATCCATGTAACAGTGTGCTGTGCCTCCCTCAGGGCAGAGTGCCATCAGAGGGGAGTGTCGTCCTCGCAGCTCGCCGGCCTGGGCTCTAACCTGGTCACCGAGGTCCGAGTGTACAACTGGTTTGCAAACCGCCGCAAAGAGGAGGCCTTTCGCAACAAACTGGCTCTCGACACACCTTTCCCCAACCAATCTGCCTCCTCCTCTCACCTCAACATCCCGAGTCCAGAGCATGGTAACACACTAACAGGGTTGGAAGAGAGTACACATTGAAATTCAAGAGTGAAATCTAAACTGAAAGAGGAAGCAGGATCGAGATTAGACTTGCCTATACAGGATGTATTTTCTTTTTGATCCCATGGTGTACAACCATCAGACCCTTGGAGACATGACTGTACAGGTTCTGGTTCATATGCTCATATTTCTCAGTTCCCTTATGCTGCCATTTGCAAATCAACCAATGCAGTGTTGGAAAAAGTGCTCAGATATTATATTTTAGGAAAAGCCTTAAAAACAGTCTGGAAATACTGTTACGTATTTAAAACCTTAAATATGCTCAAGTACAACGTATCATCATCATCATCATCTACCATTTAACAAAATGAATAGCCCTTCATATATGAAGGGCTATTCATTCATTATTAAGCGTATGTTTTGATTTATGTTTTTTATTCAAATCTAAATCTGCAAGGAACTAGGGACTAATGTTTCCATATTAACTTAGTAAAATATTTGCCTCCGAATTGTAGCGCTCAAACCGGAAAAACTCATTACTTGACTAAATGCGCTTACTTACATTTTAATATAACCCCTGTCAGTGTTGTGGGGCCTGACTTCTTGTTTTCCAGGTATGAAATACAGCCAGCAGATCCTGTGTGACGCGATGAGCTCTGCACGGGGGAGCGTGGGGGAGATAGTGGGACGTCTGGTGGTCAGCCCTGTACAACTGGAGCCCAGCCACACACTCCTGGAGACGCACAACCCCAAACTGGTGAGGGCTGGTGTCCAGGTGCTAGTTTAGATAGTAAACTACCTGTATACACTGCTGCCATCCTGACCACGCTGTCCTTTGCCCTCAGGTGTCCAGCGGAGGCCCTCTGCCTCCTGTAAGCACTCTGACCTCGCTGCACAGCCTGTCTGCCTCCACCGCTTCCTCCCAGGGCCTCATCATGGCCTCACTGCCCAGCGTCATGAGCCTGGGGGAGTCCTCGCTTCTCATTGGTAACATTGGAGCTCTAGTTTATTTTCTGATAGAATATAAAAAAACATTTACAGCGATGCAAGATATTACATTTTTGCTAACACTTGGCTTCAATTGCCTTTGCATTTAATGATGCCTTCTCCAAATGAGTATTAATGCTTTACATGCAGATGCTTAAACTAAATAATATATTAACTTTGATTAATGAATATAAAAAATAGGAACCCCTGGCGTAACAAAACAACGTAAAAGTAGGGTTAATCTGAACTACACTCAGACCTCGATTTATACACAATATACTTGTGTATGGCTGTAAGTGGCTGTTTTTCTATAAGGTCAAATTGGTTATCAAATAGTAGTTGACAGCTCATCGACAGCTATTGGCAAAATGTCAGATAATGGGATCGCAGAGCAAAAAAAAGCACAATGCAACAAAACAAAATCTACAGAAGTAAAGGCTGCCCTGATGCGTGTATATGCCATTGTTCGCTGAATGTGTAGGGGTGGGGGTAACAGTAAGGGAGGCCCCACACAAATTGACTAGCTGCTGCTGACCACCTGAATCCACACCTGGCTGCACTTTTATGACTCAAACAAACTTGTAACATTCAAGCGATGTGAAAACACCAAAGCCGCTTCAGTCCTAGAAAAAACCCTAATTTTAAGTCCAATGAAAGAGCCCGATGAACTGATGGGGCCTTACTATAAATCAGACTTAAATATGAGGTATATTTTTCCACACTGCAGATGTATTTTCCATTGAATGCACACAATAAAAGTGTCATTTTCTTTATTATGTAACCTATATTTAATTGTAGGACTTTAACTGCATATACCAATGACATGACAATATCATCATGCATGTCTAAAAAAAACAACCTGAAAACAGTGCTTTACGATTCACAGGTTTAGCCTCTGGGCAGCCCAAGAGCATGCCTGTTATCAACAACATGGGGGGCGGGTTCACCACTCTCCAGCCAATCTCGTTCCAGCAGCAGCTTCACGGCTCTCCCCAGCAGCACATATCACACCAGCTCCAGAGCCACATGGGGGCCAGCCCCTTCATGGCAACCATGGCGCAACTGCCATGCCACAGTAAGATCACAGCAACAATCTGATAAGAGTTTATGTGTAATGTTGAGATAAGTTTGACCATGTGATCCTCATTACAGTGTACAACAAGTCCGATTCGCCCCAGTACCACTCAGTACCATCCAGTCTGCTGTCCCAAGCCATGGTGATCACTGAGGGCAGCAGCCTGGGGACGCTGACCAGCCTCACTGCTGTCAGACAGGTAACTGAGTCTAGGGGTTCAGGAAGTTTCAAGGGATATTTGTTTTTATTAAATTGGATGAGGTACTACAGTCAGTGAAGTACCCACAGTGAATGACAGTCAGGACATTCCAAGTTTGGAGAAACTGAAAGAAGATATTGCTTGGAAGTTAAAGCAATGTTCTTCTGTGGAGGGAGGAAGCAGCAAAATAAAGGCGCATCTAAACAAATAAATATATCAGTTTACCTAAACGCTATATATAGAATATATTTACCGCCTGAAGCTATTGTTAGACAGCCATTTCCATCAGGGAACTGAAGCTGACCATCTATGCTCTCCTCAAAGCCACCAGCCTCCATTGACAAAAACAGTCATTTTACCTGGCAAAACACAGGAGACCTCTAGCTGTGCGTTTGTTTGGGTTGTATTGTGTGACTTAAAAGATAGAGGCAGCAGCAAATGAGCAACCCCCATTTTCTGCACAAAATGACTGTTCCCTTAATGGAGTGTTGGTTGTCAAAAAGGATTGATAAGGGCATCACCTAAACTAATATAGTTGTTTTTTTAGGCGGATAAAATGTGTATTGCCGCTACTTGTGTGACGATAGGCTACTGTTGATTAGGCTACTGTTGATTTGACACTGATTATAGATAAATACTTCATACAACCTGACTGCAAAGAAGCACGGATAATAATATTTTGGTTACAAAATGTGTCTGTTTTTCTTTTCTTTGATAGATTCTAACAGCAGATCCTGAGGAACTTACAAACTCTCCTTTACAAGAAGACTCTCGACATATGCAGCCACAAACACCTGTGCCAGGTACACAACAAGGTTACTCCTTAACATTTGGAGTCACTTTTAGCATGACACAATCAAGCTGGGCTTAATCTGATTGGATCAATTGGAGAACATTTAATAATGTCTGACTTTGAACTCTGTTACATTTGTTCACATATGGCCCTAATCCTCTTCCATGATTTTAAGCTGAGTTAAACAACATTTCTATGTATTTATTTTGTTAACAGCTTCATCCGAGAGCCTAGAGCTGTATCCTGCTTCTCAGACGACAGCAAGTCATCAGTCTCTCCTCCTCTCACCTTCACCAACAGACATCAGCTCCTACATCCCTACACAAATGGTCTCCACTGCGCAGTAGAAGTGCTGCAGCGAGACAGTGTTTTAGGTAGAAGGCTACCTCTGCTGTACATTTCCAGAAAAATACCTGGAGTCAGGGGCCACAGGGACGACTCAGTTTTGATGCTTTTAAAGACTCTCCGAAACCACTGTAATACGAACAAGGATTGACATTAGAGAAGATTAACCTTCGATACAACAATCAACTGAAAAATCCACACCGAAATGTATTTTCATTGAAGTGTATAGTGACTTTCATAATTTGTCAATTAAGTTGTAACTTGTAAATTGGGTGTTGCCTGCATTTTTTTATGTCACTGCTTTGAAATGCTTTTTCAGACTTCTTTCAGTCAAATAAAGATTATTTCAAGAATAAGCATGGATTGGTATGAAAAGATTTATTAATGAAAAATGTTTTTTTGTTCAGATACAGTTTTACTGTTGTGTAAATGATGAATGTTCTTAAACACACAGCTTCCTAAAACATATTCAAAATGTTTTGGGATATATATATTTCAAGCTTGTGAGGGACTGGATAACGAACATCCCAAAACAGTGAAGGATAAGTCAAAAGAAATTCACATCATACTTCTTCCTCTGTGTGTCGCTTCTTTTTCCGCTTCACTTTGACCTGCGTGTGTTCCTGCCCAGAGTTCCCGTGCTCATCATTAACAGGAGAACCTGCAGAGTCTACCTGCTCACTCTTCTCTTGTTTCCGTTTCCGTTTCCTCTTTTTCTTCTTCTTTTTAACAATATGGTTCTCCTTTTCCTCTACCACGTTTTTCTTTTCCTTTATATTTTCTGAGCAGGGAAGCTCAGATGAGGGCGTGGAGAGTGTAGAGGGCAGCGAAAAAGAGGGCAAGAGATCTTTGATAGACACTGCCGCCTCCCGCAGCCTCATTTCCATCTCACTGTCAGTGTCACTGTCACCAACAGAGAAATATATGAGTTACAAAGATAGTTAGGATGTTTTTAAGTCAGGTTGTAGAAGGTGCTTGTTTATAGTCAGTGTATCTGTTACAGTAGACGGAGGTTGGCAAGTCCCCAGTTTGGGGAGCAGGGAGAAATTCCGGCATGGAAGCAAAAAATATATATTTGAGACAGGAACTGACCAGAGTCAACAAACTGTATTTTTAATAAGCAAAAAAAGGCGGTTATTGGTCTAATGCTACCTTGTTCTATTAGTTTGTTGGTGTTAAAGGCCTCACCTAAAAAACAGTTTATGTGTATGCTATATTGACAATAATGTTCCTTGCCGTCAGACAACCATTTCTGAAGATGCTACCTGTGCTCTCTTCAAAGATATCAGACTCCAGACTTTTAAATCACCTACTGTAAGTGAGGCTTTTTTATTAGTAGGCTAAAATACGTGTTGTTTCAGCAGTACATTGCTATGCCTCTGTGCAGTCACTCACGCTCGTTTCTCCAAACCGTGGGCGTGCCAACCTCAATGTACAGTAGGTAACACAACGATTTTAGATAAGTCCCTTGTACAAAGACACTTTGAAACTAAACCTTTAAGGACTATACAAATAAATGACATTTTAAAATGTAATAAGAACCTTGAGCTGGAGATAGGCCGCCGCCTCACAGGGGCTGGGGCTTCTACAGCTGCCTGTCCCGGGACTGATGTAGAAAACAGAAGAAATCCTAGAAAAGGAAAGAAACAAAAGAAAACATATGGATGGGCATGCATTTAAAAATAGCAGTATACCCTGAAAAGCAGTAGGTACCAAAATAAAGAGAACATTTACCCTCATCATCATCATCACATTTTGCTGACTCCGCACAGGATTCAGTTTTCATCTCTGTAAAGCGACTGGCAGGAAAGGGGACAATATATGTTAAGTTTTCAAATATATGGATCTTTGCCTCACATTGATATGAAAATGCCGAGAAGTCAAACTACATACCTGTCGAGAAGATTTCCTAACTTTTTGGCGACGTGTGTTCGAAACCCTTGGGTGACCTGGAGCTCGTTGCCATCGTGATCATGGTCAGCGACAACAATTCTGTTGCACAACAAGACAATATTCAAACTTACTTGATTTATGATTATTGATTGATTGAATATTTTGTATGAAACTCTGTCATTGGACCATTCACTAAAGAGAAGCGGCATATGTCCAAAATTAAGTTTTGTAATTTAACCAGAAAATCATTGTGTATTGGGCTGGTAAGTTATGCAAACCCCCCAGTCCTTTTTATATATCAAGAGCATTTGGTTGGTAAATGGTGCTAATTGTTTGCCCTGGTTGCACGTTGATAATATAGCTATAGCTGGGACATTTGGAGTATTTAACCTTAATAGCTGAAGTGGAGATAAACAATCCAATACACTAGCTCTTATAACTTAAATATACATGTATAAAAGGCTTACCGTTTTGACTGTTGCACATTGCCCCCATCTAAAACACAGATAGCAGCAGTCATCATCAGGTAACATGCATTTAATAAATACTGTGTCTACATTAGCGCTGAAGGTTAAAACAAGCATGCTGCAAGAAGTTAAAGCAAGTTAATGAGTAGTGAAGTGCAATAAAAATATATATTTCTGAAATTTCGACTCACTTAAGCCAACGTTTCATTACTACCACCTCTGTATTTAAATCAGAGGTGGGTTTCTCACCAGGCTAATGTCGTATTCCTACAGGAGTTTTCTCTCTGTCCACTTCGCCTCTCACTACTAACATAACAGGAACACCTTTACCTTTCTTCGTGTCACTTCGTGTTTCCCAAACGGCCTCCTGACATCTTCTCAACACTTCATCTTCACTGCTGCTGGAGTCTTCAGAAACACCAACTATCTTCTTAGCTCTGGCCGCCATGCTCAAACACGTGCCGCTGGTGTTTTGAGCTGAGCATTCTGGGTAATGTAGTCTGTTTGTCAAACGGGAACTGTGTTGACAGAAACTGGCTATTTGTGTCTTTATACATCACTTTCTTCATACAACTTCGACAAACCAACTTTTTTTAAACAAAAAGTCAAGGCAATTTCTTTATTGTATTTACAGGGACAAAACCACAAGCTGTGCAATAATGTTCATTCCATAAAAAGAATGAAAACAATGTCATACATTTTCCATTTTAAATTTCTGACATTCATTTTAAGACTATGAATTAATATTCACAACTTTTACAAATGATACAAGATTTAAGAATGTCAGTATGATTTGAAGGGACCAATACAGCTGATTTAATCTAGATAAACAAAGACAAAAGTTTCCCACACTCCCTGATAATCTATTTAAAATAAACACCAGCTTTTCAATGTTTTTCAGTCTAATATTTTTATTTACAATAAATTTGAATGAACATGAGTTTATCACTTGTAAAATGAGACAATATAAAAGGAGGGGTCTATGCAACGGGTTACAAATATGATCCATACATTGATCCAGACAGTCTAGTAACACAAATTGGAACCTCTTCTCAAGGCATTTTCATTTTTTACAATAACATGCCGCTGACCGATACTGTTTGGCATAGCAACACCAGTGCTGCTAACCAGCAGACCAACTGAGATACATCCATTGAGTCCAATTGTCAAATAAATTGAGGTGGTATTGGGTCATTGAGTAAAAGCTTCAGCTGTTTAAAGTGTGTGCCTGATATAACACTTGTTTGAGTTATTAATGGGCTACATCATGAGTTGTCACTGATGCTTCAAACATTAAAATCCCAAAGATAAAATAAGATTATACAAAATGACTCAACGCAGGCTGTAAGACACCTGTTTTACAAAAGGCAGTACTGCAAGACGTCGGAGATGAATTATCTTTCCTTCAGCTTAATGCCGTTTTGTTCCTTACACAATAAACAACTTAACAATGAACACCTGGATATATAAGGCACATGGAGTCATGTTACAAAGTACAGTGAGAAGAGCTTTTGAGTTTTGGAAATTACTTCCAGACTGTTCCAGTGGTTTTGCATGATTTAAATACATTGCATAATAGAATTAAAGCAATGCTGACCATTTGCAAGGTGTTATTTTCTGCATTTCAGACAGCCACTAAAACACCTGACTGACTGTACCGAAAGAAAAGGAAAAAAATGGAACCAGCTAATCAAAGCAATATTTTCTTACATTTAGAAAATAATTAACAAGTAATGGTACATTGCAGCTCTAATTGCAAATTAAAACTGCTAAAATAGGATTACGGTTGTTGTACAATTTCAATTACATTGTACAGTTGTAACTAATAGACATTCAACATTTGTAGTGAATGGCCAACAATATGCAAAACCACCGGTATCGTCCTTAAAACAGGTCAACTATACTGTGTGTCCTGCTGCCTTATTAAAAAAAAAAAAAAAAGATCAACTACCAAGGAACATCACTCTGTATTGTCCTGCTTTGTGCTTTATTTATTTATATTATTATATTAGTAGATTGAGAACCTGAGCTCAGAGCAGCAGAAGATACACACAGCGACCCGTTTAAAAGGTATAACACACTGCTAGACAAATTCTGCTCAAAAAGAGTTGGATTTGTAGTATACTATTGTGCCAAATAAACCAGGAAGACAGACATCAAGTTATTAAAGACGTGTGCTTTGTGGAGTACAATAACGTGGGAAGACTAAACTCACAGATTTTTTTTAAATGGATTTTAATTAAATGTATTATGTCAACAGGTTCCACATAATTGTATTAGGTACATTTAAAGCAATAGTATTAAGTTGAAGCTATTATTTTTTATTAAACTTAATATTATAGCTTTCAACTAACCTAACTCAATGTGTAATTTGTTTACATAATACATTTATTTAAATAACCGTTTCAAACTGTTTTCAGAGCTGTTTTAGCAATGGATGGCATGTAAAGCAAGTCTAATAACTCAAATAAGTTGATATATTTACCTTTTTGTGTTTTCAAGTGTGCAGAGTTTGATATAACAAATACTAGATTCCCAACTGACAGCGAATTATGCCACGAAAAGTTTAACAGATTTTAGCAGGGTAAATATTGCACCTAACATTATGAAAAGAGCTCATGCTTATCTTCAACAAAAAGAAACTTCTACTTAAGACGAGATTGGTCAATTTAATGTACCTCGTCAAATTAACACCTATCTTAAATATCTGACCTAAACAGTCCAGATGGCTCACAACTGATAGGAGATATTTAAGCAAGAATGAAACTCAAACAATGTCACCTAGTGCTACATAATCATCCTTGACTAACAATACTGTAAAACGTCTAGTTAATGCTCGTTCTTCCATATGGGAAACACAATTCTCACTAGCGAAAGGTAGTTCAAATAAACATCAACTGATAACATCTATATACTAAAGCAAATGGAGTTATAACTGACACAACCTATAGGCTTTTCCATGAGAGGTCTGTGATTCAAAGTGTCCCTTTCCAGCAGAGACGGCAAGAAACTTAAGGCAAAAATGTTACATGATATTTGAATGACAAACCAAAAGACAGAGCAAAGAGTCAGATTTGACAAAACACATCTTTGACAGAACATTCCTCGGAGTCCCAGAAGCTGAGGTCAATGAGGTACTGATGAACGGATCCATGATTTTGTACGGAGGCAGATGTGGTCCATTGTGAAGAATGTTGTCACGTTTGGAGGAATGTTCACAAAGAGAATATGACTTCTGCCCCCCCCCGCCACCAAAGAAAGCTTTTAGATGGTTGTAATGCGATGAAAGCAATCCCCCTCTGAATATTGCAAATATTTCTCCCCTTCAGGTATTACAGACCGCCGTTGTAGGCATAGTCCGCCTTGTTGTGCATGATGAGTTTGTTGTCCACAAAGTAGAAACTGTCCGATCTGGTCTCGTAAGGGTGCGCCACCATGAGGCGAACTGACAGGGAGAGAAGGAAGAAGAATATTTCAACAAAGATCAAGATATGAACTATAAAGGTATAAATATGTATACAGTACACTGTTCCAGATGTGTGATAATTGTCATATGTAAGATCATTTTGCCCACTGTACAATGTGAGACCATCAGACTGCCAACAAAGCCTTACAGATAATTTAATTATTCCACCATTTGTGACACTTACAATTAGTACCGTAGTTGGTTTGAGTCTGTAATGTCCTATTTTAATTCATTTCCTGGGAGCAAAGTATGGATCCTACGGCTGTGTTTACGCATCTCTTCTCCTGTCGCTCATTTTAAGAAAATGTGCATTGGTGATAACTTAGAATCTACCGGGGGAACCCAGTTATTTATTTTATGAATTTAGCTTATGGCCTTAAATGAAGGCAGTAACAAAAAACTGTCTTCCAGTCGTGCGGCATGCCGAAAAGTCTTTTAAGTATGTATTTTTTATAAATTTCACTCTCAAGGTTATGACACCAGTTTGATAGCTATGCATTTCCAATATGGCAACGCTTACATGCCTGCAACAGCATTAACATTATTGGCTGAGGAAAAATAAACTCACTGAGGTCATCTGGAAGCTGTGGAAACTCATAAATGTGTTCACATGTGTTGCGGCTGTTGGGAATGCAAAAGCCAAAGTCAAAGTCAAAGTTCTTTAGGAGGCGTCCCTGGAAGTAATGCCTCTCAATCATACGGAAGCTGTTAATTGGCCGGTCTCCCACGGTGAACTCCACACTGAGGTTTAGAAAACAGAAACAAGAAAGACAACATTCACAATTCAGTTTTGCACTTTAAGGTCTGATTATTATGCATGCAGCTATTACAATTTAGAGCGTTATGCTTAATTGACTTACGTTGCACCAACAGTGCACAGTTTCAGGAAGGCCGGTGTAAACTGATATCGCACAAAACGCCCCGCGCTGGTGTCTACATCCCCACTCTCCTCTTCACCGTCCAGAGGACCTAAAACAGAAAACATGTTAAGCTGTCCTACATGAAATAATCACAGGATAGGCAACAAAACTAGGAGAAACTGGGCTGAAAATATGTGGTCATGCAGATGATGCACTATTATTATCAGTGATGTGCAAGAGCAATGTCAAAAGATATCAATCAAGAAGATTTCTAAAATCTACATTTTTATTAAATGAACTTAATAGTAAAAAATAATGCAATTTCAATATGTTGACATTTTTAAGAGGTAAAACCGACCCAGGAAGAGCATATGACAATAGGGTAAGATCCATATACAAAGCAGACTGTATGGAAAGACTGTGGTACTCATGCTTGGTCATACTGTGCTTTACTGACAGGAAAACACCTCTGGGCTATAACTGAGCACAATCACTGTGTCTGCATCTACAGTACAGTCTATGGTCTGTACACATGTTTCTCCCTAATGGTCCTTTTAGCAAGGGCTAGCTTTCCAGTGACAATCAATAACTATACAGAAGTTTGGCTGCACAAGAATCATGTTGAGTGAAACAAATCTCCATGAACAAGACTGTGTGAGTTTTGTGAATGGTTGAATCTTCAAGAGGCAGATGTAAATGTGTCACTTACCGCTGTTAGGAGGTTTGGCAATCTCAAACAGCACCGTTCCCGTTTCCAGGTCTCGGATTTTGAAACGTGTGAAGTCAATGCTGTAGATATTATCTTCAGGTTTGCACAGATAGTCTGGAATATGAAATAAAAGAGGTACTTCAGAGAAACAGACATTCAGTAGAGGAGTTCAATAGTCTTATAGGGAGCAAGCAACCATTAGTAAGGCTTTTTGTTAGATTCATAATTTAAGTCTCTTAAAATATAAAAAGAAAGTAAAAAAAGTCCATCTTAGTTTTTGAGTTCAGAGGTTATGTCTTTAAATGCCTTATTTTGCCAGTCCAAAAACAAACATATCCCCTTTAATATGATATCATACAGAGAAAAACATGAAATCTCGATTTTTAAAAAGGCTAAAAACGGGTGTATTTTCTTTTTTTCTCTTTAAAAGTTAACCTATTATTAAAGAACTTTGTGATTATTTTTTAACAAAGGACTATCAGACCTATAGTTTCAGAACTACACTAGCAAACAGAGGCAATTCGTTGATATTTAATTAGCTTAACTAATACCTACATGAGGAAAGTCACAAAGCTTTGATCCACAAAGGTTCGCCCTTACTTTGACAATAGAGCCAGCACTCAAGGAAAAACTAGGGTCTGAGTATCTTTTTTTTGGTTCCTGCACCTTGCAGTGGTGGTGAATAATTCAACTGCGCAGGCTCACGGCTATTCAGTCAAGTCTTGTGAGAAAGAAGGGAAGTAATGCCATTGTTGTCTGGTCCGGGGAAAAGGCTAAAAACAATGGAAGGCGTTAAGCATTTGCTGCAACTTTGGTAGCCTGGGTTTCCAATACCAAACACTGGTGTTTGACTCATAGTGCATTTACTCGTGTAAAGTGACTGTTCCAGGTGATTAAAAGGCAACAACATCCGAATCCATTACTTAAAGCTGCACTAGTGACCAAAAAACATAGCTTTTAGTGAATACACCTGCATTTGTTGTTTAAGAAGTATATGTGCAAATTAATTAGATTTGTTGTTGTATTTTTAAACATGAGCCATGACTACTTCACATGACAGTAGTTGATCAGTTTATATTTTCCAGTTAGCTAAATAAATCCTTAAATACAGCTTTAAGGACAGGGGGCTCTGAACAAATCCCATCTGGGGGGGCTCCAAATTCCTTGGAAATCTCCTACTTTGTTGGTTATCAACAAATAGGAAATATGCACTTCACAACACAAAACATAGTTAACTTAGACATAAAGTAACCTGTGTGACAAATTAACTAACTAACAATGTGATTCAGGAAATGAGTGAACTAAGAAGTCAACAGGTCTGACTCTTCACTTAGCCACCGTTAGCATAGGGTAAAATGATACCAGTACAGCAGTGTTATTTTACCGGCTTTAACGAAGACAATGCTTTCATAACTCACCCTCCGTGACTGCCCGGAGACCCAGGACATTGTCTGGGGTAATATCTTTCCCCATAGCCCGCAGTTCATCCTCGGTGACCACAGGCCACTTGTCCGGCTGATTGCGCCTTGACTTCAGCTTCTTCAGCATTCCTCCACCGCTCTTTCTCTCCCTCGCCTCCGAGCCGGGTTCTGTCTCCGTCTGACTCTTACTGACTGTCGGTGCCGGTTTGTTTCGTGAACCATTCATAACGGACACTAACGCTGCGAAAAAAAAAGTTGTTGTGGTTTGTCCTTTTTTTTTTTGTTTGAAAGCGTTTTAACAAACTGCTGGTGTGTTTTCAAGATGGCGTATAACGTGTTTGAGAGACAAAAACGTATGGTTTTGATTGGATGAGAAGGACGGAGATTGTCATAGTTACCGAAAGGGTGCGAACTGTTTAAAGACCGGGACGTCCCGTTTCTTGGTTTAAATCATGGGTTTAAATGGATTGTATTCATAGGCGTCATTTGCGCTTCTTTTTTTGTCCCTCGGAGGTAGGGGGTGTCCCCTTTAGGCTGGCAAGGACACAACATAAACACATAAAACACATAAACACAACACATAAAAACTCACAAAGATCATAAAAGAAATTAAAACATAAAAAGTCCTGTACCTTTGTGCATGTTTCTTTCTTAAAGCAGCAAACAGAAATCGTTGTCCCCATTTATAAACCAATATTGTAATTGTTATTTAAATTTATTTTTTTGCAAAACATTTTTTAATTCAATATACAATTTGTTTTTTAAATGTTTCTGAAAAGTAATGTAATTAATTCTTATTTGTATCACTTAATAATATAAATATAAAATAATAATAAGTAAATAATAATTAGTATTATTTCATATTTATTTGTTTGGGCCTTTTAGTTTTAGTGAATTAAATATCCCTACATTTTTTATGATTGAATTATTATTATAATTTTTTTGGCCAATTTTCTTTTCAGGTCCCTCGGAGGTGTGGGGGAGGGGCGTCTCCCACTTCACTTTGCCATGCTGGGAGGCAAACCACCAACCCTTTGGTTGTTAGGCCTCCATTTACCCCTTCAGCCAAAGAAAAGGCACCAGTATATTCCAGTCAAATTTGACAGGATTGGCTTCTACGTTTCTTAGGGTTACAAGGCGACACAAAGATATTGTTATTGTTGTTGTTTGAACTCATCGCCAGTAGTAACCATCCATTTTTCACATCTGTTCCAGAAACCCCCAAGGCTACCAGGGGCCTATGCTACGAAGCTGGTTCAACCTAACCTGGATATGTTTGAGTTAGCCGGTTGGCCTAATCCAAAACATACACGCTCTCGCTAAACTGTACTACGACGCTGGTTATCAAGTGGATCGCTCAAGCCAGCCGTGTCCTATCTAGTTAGGTGCGCGTTCCCATGAAAGGGGTAGTATTTGGAGCATTCGACCAATCACAAACATGGAGAAGCGTACTGACAGCACAGCGTCATACTTCCTGAATGAAAAGTGAACTTTAATACTAGTCAAAAATGAAGAAGTTAAACTTTAAACATCCATGACTTAAACACTTTATCCAGGATCAAAGCCTCAGAGCTGCACCTGCAAGGTGAATACAGCTGGCAAAAGAAAAAGTGTTTGAATGCGTACATTAACAGGTTTATGATATCACTGCCCCGTCTAAAACACGATCTGACTTCAATTACATTTGTCTCGAGTGTTTCGTCAACTTATGTGTTGCTTAAAATAATACTTCTGCATACAGTATGTGACACAGTGAGTGTTGCACGGCCAAATACGGCTCAGCTGACTCAGATAAGGAGATATATGATACATTATGAAGTGATATGCCGCGGACTGTACTTAATGTACTCTGATCCGGTTACTTATGTTGTGGCCGATATTTAAGTAAGCTTTCTTAACGCTAATGTTATAATCGTCAGATTGCTCTGAAGATGGAGGTGATATTCTATTCATGTTCACGTTCACACAGTCGGTGATTTTTGCCGGCCGTCTTTCCTGCAACGGCAGTTTTTCTGTATTTCCTTTCTCCTGTAATCTGACTTGATCGCTTTAAACTCCGCACACTGAGCTCTGATTGGTCAGCAGGCGGTGCTTTCACTGAGTTGAGCTCTTAGCCTGCAACCTAACCTGGTCCCGACCAGGTTAGCTGCTTAGCATATATTACCATGGAGATCTAGCCTGCTAAAAAGAGAACCAGCTTCGGATGACCGGAAAGCCGGAGTTTTCCCTGAATTTAGCCGGCTAAGCGAAAATCCTGCTTCGCAATATACCCCCCAGGACGTGTGGGGAAAAAACTGGACTTAAGCCTCTGTTTCTTTCAAACTTTACCAAACTTCAGGGTTTTTTTCCCATTAAAAAAAACTCCATTCTAACAACAATTCGTAATTTCTGAACAACAGCCCATAATTAGGCTGTGGCTGAGAGGAAGAGCTGTTGTCTTTGAGTCAGAAGGTGGTGGGTTAAATCCCAGAAATGCAATTCTCATGTTGATTTATCCTAGTGTGTATTGTGCTGCTTGTTAATATGTGTGTGTGTGTTCTCACTGCTATAGTGGAGATGACCTGTTAGAAATCCCATCCCTTACACTCCTGTTACTGAGTTTTAGGTAGTAGAAAAACCTTTATTAGCAACACCATTTTTGACGCTAATAAACATTTATATCTGGCTCTTGATGGCTCTGGAGTGAAGTGTACTTCTTGCGCCAAATCAATCAATCAAAGTCAATCAAAGTGCATTTATTCAGCCCAATATCACAAATTATACTTTTGTCTCAGGGGGCTTTACAGTTTATACAGAACATGAATACGCCGGAAATTACCGGTGCTGTAAGCCTTGAAAAATATGTATTGAAGAGAGAAAAGTCATGGTGTGGTGTCTCTCTTTGCACTGTGTACAACTTGACACAACGCTTCCAAATAAAAGTGGGACTGGTCAGAGGAAGTGAAATAAAATATGATAGAAACTCAAAGACTTAAAGATACCTGCACTTATTGAAATGTTCAGAGCAATTGAAAGTACATTTGTTACAAATGTTGTCGTATCCACATAATACAAGGCAGTAAGTAACATTTTGTGAAACACGCACACAGAAATGATGAAATATATAAATGTAGAAATTAATAAATATATAAATGTAAGTGAAAATACATGTAGAATACATTAAAGATATATAATGTATGTTCTGTTTTATTCTCAACTTTTATTTATTTATTTATCCATTAATATTTCCATATTTATTAATTTTCTCTTGTGTTTATTTCTGTATTTATTTTGTACTCATGTCATGTTCTGTCCTCCATACCTGTGTACTGGTTATGTGCATAAAGGTACAAATTCCCTCCAAATCACATCACAGCAAGACTTATAATTGGCCGTTCATTATTTTAAAAACACATTGGTGGTCCAGAGGTCTATGCATTGGTTCTTCATGCAGGTGTTCGAGGTTCAACACCCAGGGGAGGGATATATTTTGTCTTTTGCTATGCTGATGTTAAATCTGGAGAAATTGTCCCCACCACTTACTAACAAAATGACCCGGTTGGTTGCATTGTGAGCAGAGGTGGAAGAAGTATTTAGATATTTTACTTTAGAAAAAGTATTAATACTTACTTGTAAAAGTACTCTGTTACAAGTGAAAGTACATTTAAAGTCTTACTCATGTAAAAGTACAAAAGTATTGGCATCAAAATATACGTAAAGTAAGTAAAAGTATTGGTTGTGCATAAAGGCCCTTTTCATAATCATATATGTGAAATTACTGGCATAAAAGTAGCAATACATTCATGTCAAAATACTCCATAACAAGTCAACGTTCTACATTCTTAAATAAAAGTACACACGTATTGTCACCAAAGTATATGTAAAGTATAACAAGTACTACATCTGCAGCGAAAGGTCCTCTATATGTGATAAATAAATATATACATACAGTATATATAGACATATAAACAGTATGTCTAATAATAATATACAGTATATTATCAGTTATTCCACTAGTTTAATGTTAGAGATGCAGTATATCAAAAGTTTATTATAATAATAATAATAATACATTTTATTTATGAAGGCGCCTTTCAAGGCTCTCAAGGTCGTATCTTCTTCATACATGCAAAATCTGAAAAGTAACTAAAGCTGCTTAATAAAAGTAGTGGAGTAAAAGTATAAATTTGCGTTAATCTAAAATAAATAAAGTACAACCAATATTCCCATTAGAAAGTGTGTTGATGAATAGACCATAGACTGTATATGAATAGACACATCTGAAATCGTGCGGCCCAGTGTCTATTATCAAGTACACCCAGCATCGCCTCTAACCTCCAGCACGTGGCGCTCTAGTGCAAGCTGGTGGTAGATCGTTTTGTTGACGGAAGTTCGCCACGGAAGAAGAGAGGGATGGTTCGTGTCAAGTCCAGGTAAAACGTGCTATTCATTTACCATTGTAACGCTTTTTATGTGCTCTCAATCCACTTTCTGACGGGTGGTCTTCTGCCTGCAGGTATTTACTGTGCGAAATCAACGTGACAGACAGGGCCCGCCTGTTGCTACTGGATGACCGAGCTGTGGCAGCGGCAGTGAGGGCAGCAGTGGCCCGCATGCACGGAGACTATGGGGCTGCTCTCTGCAGCATCAGATTCTCTGGTAAGGGTTTTAAAATCTTTACTTTTTAAAAAACATAACCCGAGGTGGGACAAGTAGACTACTCAGATATTGTACTTCAGTAAAAGTACCAAAGAGCAGGAATACTCTGTTACAAGTAAAAGTCATGCATTCAAAATGTTACTCAAATGAAAGAATGCAGATCGGCTAATTTCAGAATAATATATGATATGTTTTGATTATAAATATTGATGCATTAATGTGTTCACTTATCACTTATCAATGTTGGTAAAAGTCCAGCTAGTTTGAATGACTTTGTATACTGCAGGATAGCTTGTGAGTTTTAATCCAGGTGTGACTAAAGTATTTTTGAGTGTTGTTTATATCCTAACACTATTAATCAAAATCTGCAAAGTTACTAAAGGTAAACTTTAGTAGAAGAAAAAGTGTACCTCTGAATTATAGTGGGGTAAAAATACAAAGTAGGTTATTTCAATACTCTAAAACTTAAGTAAAGAAAGAGTATTTAAAATGTTTACTTAAGTACTGTGCTTAAGTTAATTTACTTAGTTACTTTATACCACTGAACATAACACATTAGATGTCCTGCAACATTAAACCAACATGCACCTCAACTGTATACAATGTGTGTGTATTACAGAAAATAGGGTTTGGTTACCAACTCAGTGCTGTACAATTCAAGCAATGATTCCTGTTCAAAACAAAATTGCACAAACTAAGAAATCATTTTACAATTATTCTATCATGCACAATGAACATATTGTACGTTTTTGCATTACAAGTTCTCAGCTTCGTCACTTTTTCTTTGATGTAGAGGAAAACATTGTAGGATATTGTAGCTTTGTGTTGACTGAGCTTTGAGTCTTCTCTGTATTTTATGTATTTTTAGTGAAATATCTGAATGCTCATACTGGAATGGTATTCCTGCGTTTCCCCAAGAGATGTTACAGACTCCTCTGGTCTGCATTGCCTTTCATCACCTGTATCGAAACTCGTGGGCAGAAAATTCCATGTTTTCTGAACTGTTTGCATGTGGGAGGTAAGTTAAAACATGGACACTCGTTTTTTATAATGATTAGATATACCTTTTATTATATACACTTGTTAATTGTGTTTTGTTTTCCAGGAACAATAAGAACATGTCAGAAGTTTCTGATCCGATACAACACCCAGCAGCTCCATCGAATGATCCCTAAATGTAAAAATGAAGGTACGGGATTTTTTGCAATTCTATCTGATGTCATTCATACTGAACTCTGCAATGAGAGTCAGTAGAGTTCCATTTATTTATCTGTTCATGTGATTTTTAACTAATCATCTACTAAAATCGTGATTAACAACGGTGTTGAAAATGAATCTGTTTTACCAGATGTATTGAAGCATTTCACTTCGCTTCATCTGTTGAATTTTCAATTGCAGTTTGACTTTATCAGAGTCTACTGCAATTAACTTCAAGCCATTCAAAATTCAAAAATAAAACATTTATTTGACCGGTTTCCTTTTTTTTTATTTGTAGAAGAAAAACAAGAGATCCAGAAAGCAATTCTGAACTGCACTCTAACAAGAGGAAACAAGGTGGCATTTGAAGATGAATTAGAGAGTGAAAAAGATGACGATGATGAAGAAGAAGAAGAAGAAGAAGAGTGACTTCACTCACTTTTTTTGTTACGGGACATTTAAGCATATAAGGAAATGCATACCCACCTCTGTGGAAAAACTGTTCGCTGCAGCTGCTCAGCACATTTGATACCCAAGAAAACTGACTGACTGTATGCCTGTCTTCAATAGAGGCACAGAGGTAACCCCTGCAGAGTTTTTGTGTTTTAATTAACTTATTTATACTGTTTTGTGCTCAAGTTTTTTTTTTGTATAAATAAAAGCACTGTTTTTGATGATGTTGTATGCTGTCAAAAGAATTATTGCATAAAACGAATGGTACAAATATGTTCTGAAGGCTGCACAGACATTTAGATTATTTCGATATTGCATAACCTTTAACAATATTGGCAATACTGCATCAAACCATGTAAGGAGAATGTTTTTTGTTTTACTCCAGCCAGGTAAAAAGTACATTTTGAATGCAGGACCTATACCCAAGTCCAAATACTTAAACACTGTGGTATTAGTAGTACTCTTACATGGGTTAAAAACAAAGTGTAAGAATACTCTTTTACAAGTAAAAGTCCTGCTTTAAAAATGTTAGTCAAGTAAAAGTACAAAAGTATTTGCATCTTAATATACTTAAAGTACTCGCTATGCAGATTGGTCAATTTCCGAATCATGTATTTTATGTTTTCATTATAATCTGATGTATGTTTTTATCAAGTTTTATTTTATTTACTGCTGAGTAGCAGTGTTGATAATATTGTTTATCATTAATCCATATCAGCAAAGGAACTAGGTAATGTAGTGGAGTAAAAGTACACAACTAACTTCTGAATTGTAGTAGAGTAGAATTACAAAACAGCAAAATAATAAATGGAAATACTAAATTAAATTACAAGTACCTCAGAATTGTATTAAAGTACAGTATTTGAGTAAATATACTAAGTTATGTGGCACCAGTGGTTAAATAAATACCTCGTTAATTTCTCCTTTATCTATTTACCCATGTTTGTTTTTTGTACCAAAAGCCGAAACTTTTATAACTACATTCCCCACAATGCTTAGCGGGGACTGTACTAGACAGCGTTGCAAACTGTACAAGAAACATCCGGGTCTCTCAGGTTTCTATCTGGCGATCCGTCGCCATTAGTAGAAGCTCCCTAACGGATATATTTTTTGGGTGAAAATCTCCCAATTGTTGTGTTTTCCAGCATTTGGAAAACATCTGCCGCCTTGTTAAGGGCATTTTGTTTCCCTTACCGAGTAAACAACCTAAACTCGGGGGGTGTTGGCCCCGCGTGTTGATCTTTCGTCCTCTCCACCCGCAACCTCCATAACTTGAGACGCCGAAATCGTGTCTCTTCTTTTTTCTCGGATTGTTTATTGTCAATATGTCGCCGTAATGGGTTCTCCGCGTTTGACAGAAATGCACCAGGGCCTTCGTCGCCTGACCCGCACTCACAGCCCGCTTTCCCCCTTTGTTTTCCCGTGTTCGGGAAAGCTCGGCGGCTCTCTACCCGCAGCTCGGCCCCTGTACCGCGGACTTCACGGAGACAAACATGGAGAAAAACCCCAACAGCAGCACCAACAGCAAGGTTCCGCCCCGGTCCAGCTCCACAGGCCCGACACCGGGCGATTCTAAACCCAAAACAGGTGAAAACCCTCCACAATGTTGATGTCACTGGAAGTCTGACATAATATGGACACACTGTGGCCTGCTGGGGCCTAGCAGTAGCGCAGAGATTGTTTATCTGGTGTGGCTCAGAGTGTGGCTGACGTCGCTGTCAAAACATTTGGCCTTGTAACAGGCAGAAGAACAGCTAACATCTGCACACAACAGTGTATTTACCTGTTCGTATTCTCCACAGTTGTCGTAAGCATTGATGCAGAGACGCTGTCCTTTATCGCTGTCCTTTATCAACTTCTGCATACTTACATCCTACATCCTTACTAACATAGATGTTTAATGAACACATCAACCCGAATATGTGACCGTGCCTGCAGTTTTCTACACGATTAAATAAGTTCATGCAGACTTTTTTAAATCACTTCCATTTCTCAATTAGGTCCTTTTTAGTGAAAGTTGTTCCTTGCCTTAAATCAAAATCGTGAACACTCTATCATGAAGCTAGAAAATGCATAACAAGAAGGTTTATCTTTGTTACTTTTAATTAAATGGTGTTATATTCTGCAATATACTGTGTGTGGGTTGCCCATAAGCACACTTATTTGTGTGAAAGAGTAACAAAAGCCTAACTTTGACCCATTACACTAACGATATTAGTAGTCGGGACGGGTGGCGCAGTAGTCTGTGCATCTGATCATCAGATCAAGGGGGGTGCTGGGGAACTCCAGTACGAAACCCGCTCCTGCCGCCACTGCGTCAGGCCGTTGTGTCCTTGGGCAAGACACTTCACTTGAACTTGCTCCTGTGGGTATTGTCCACAGTACATGACCATTGCATGTATGTGTAATGTGTATTTGTGAAGCGCTTTGAGCATCTGGAAAAGCGCTATAATAAATATAAGGAATTATTATTAATTATTAATATTAGATTATTAGGTAAATTGACGCACCTGCATGACGTCAGGTTACAAAGTACCCCATATTACATTTTTCTTCCAGCACTTTCTGGTTTCCATCAGCCAAATGAAGATGTTATATTATATCATAATATTAGTGTATTCCTGCCTCTAATGCATTTTAATGTTATTTTTCAGAAAGTAAAAATAATGGAGGCTCCAAGCGCTACAGCCGCAAGCATGAGCCTGCTATTCCAAAAACCGAAAGTTTTCAAGGCCCTCGTCACACCAATTCACAGAAAAGCAAAAGCTTTGACAAGAGACCCGCCCAGAGAGGTGGCGGAAAACAATATGGCTTTGCAGGTGGAGGACGACGTGAGGAGGTTGGTATTCTTTATTACTAAAAAACAACAACATTTTAAGGAGCAAGTCATAAAAGAAAACACTTTAAAGCTTGAACTTGGTTGACAGAATTATACCCACCTCTGCCTCCACAGGTAGCAGAGACCTGCCGGGCAGACTTTAGCCCGGCTCAGTTTGCTGGACCTAAAAAAGTTAGCCTCAACCATCTGCTGAACTTTACCTTTGAACCTCGTGGAGGTTTCGGTGGCTTCGGAGAGGGAGGCAACTCTGGTTGGGGCCGCCGAAACAAATGGGGCCACAAGCACAAGCCCTTCAACAAGGAGCTCTTTCTGCAGGCCAAGTATGTAAAACAAATACACACCTTATTTGCCGATTGGCCAATCCACCTTTGCATTCCTACCTTAGACACTTAGCCTTTGGCATCACCAAATGTTGTGTGTTTCAGTTGCCAGTTCGTGGTGTCTGATGACCAGGACTACAAGGGTCACTTCACTGATCCAGACACTCTGGTCAACTGGGACTGTGTGCAGCAAGTGGTGAGAATATGTCCTCTTTTAAGATGTGTGTATTGGAAATAAAGCCTACATTCATTTATATACTAATGCACGTGAAGCCAATCCATTTGTGTTCGTCTACAGCGTATCTACAGTCATGAGGTGCCGTCTTGCCCGATCTGCCTCTACCCTCCTCTGACCGCCCGCATCACCAAGTGCGGACACATCTTCTGCTGGCCGTGCATGCTGCACTACCTCTCTATTGGTGACAAGAGCTGGTCCAAGTGCCCCATCTGCTATGAGGCAGTAAGCACCGCTGACCTGAAGAGGTAAGTCAATAAAAGCCTTTTAGACTAACTAAAGCCACCCTCCCACTGGACGAACAAACACTAACAACTGTATTGATTCTTTAATGCAAAAGTTACAATCTGCAATCTGTTGTAGTCACAATTATTAATCGGCTCCAGCTCTGATTGTAAGTGATGGTAGACATGTTAATTTTTGCAATGTGACACACGTATTGAACATATAAAAAACAAAATAAAGAGGGATTTGGGAACCTGTATTCATTTATTAAATGGAAAAACATTCAGTAGATTCGCACTTCTCAAAGCCACCAGTCTCCTTTGACAAAAAGAGTAATTATACCTTGCTGATTGCCATAAAACACCCTCGATTAACCTTTTTAACTTTCCACATTCCAACAATCACTAACTGGTTTGAGAGTTTAAAAGAGGGACTAATTAAGTGACAGATATATGAATAGAAGTTATCACTGTATATTATTAACCCTGCGTTCATTGCTATAAACAGAAAGGCATACTTGTCTAATTGAAATGGTAAGGGAATGTATCACCTATATTTAGCCATTTTACCCATGAGCACAAAATATACATCTATTCACTCGTATTGGTTATCAGGCAAGAGTAGGAGAGAATACATGAAAAGGGTTAACAAGCAAACCAGTGAAGCCTTCCCATTGACGCAGTTTTGATTCTCTTGGTGTAGTTAAATTCTGCGAGAGTGACTTTTAACAATCAGTTTCTTGTTGCAGTGTTGTTGCTATGGAGACCAGGCAGTATGTTGCTGGTGATGTAATCACCATGCGCCTGATGCGGAGAGAGAAGGGGGCTCTGGTGGCCATGCCTAGCTCTCAGTGGGTGAAGGTGGAGGAGCCTGTTCGCTTTGGAGGTGAGAGAAAGCCACCTTTTTGTTTATGAAGGAGATCAGTGACGTCCTATGGTGTCACAGTCTTCAAAGTTATTTTATATGGCTCAAAGTAACTCTAAAGCACCATACAGACATTTTAATATCCTCAGACAAGTTGGTTTATATTACTTGAAGTGTAAAATACTCTCCTAAAGGGGATGGTTCTCTTACTTCCTACTCACCGTGCGATGGTGTGTGTTTTCTAGATGTGTGTCTTAGCCCGTACTCCAAGCTGCTGCTGACCTCCCCGACGCAGGTCCTGAGCCTGGTGGCCGAGGAGAAGGCTGCCCTGCAGGCTCAGCTCAGCCAGGAGGGGGACGCCCAGGGCTGCTTCATCCAGAGCGCACAGTGTCTCCTGCAGGTAACTAAACCTGCATGCCTCTCTGACAGGAAACTGTTAAGCAAATGACAGCACATACACAAAAGGTTCACTGGATGACATCACTGCATTCAAAATATACAACATGAGCAAAAACACCTCTGATGATGGCAAATAATATATTTTTTTGCAATGCCGCTTAATGTGAAATCAATGTTATTTTCTATTACGTGTCTCCAGGTGGAATATGAAACCTTCTTTATGAATCAGAATAAAACCATACATGGATGCAGACAGATATTTTTTATGAAGTCACGTTATATTTTCTGTTAGATCCCATATCCATTGAAAGCCCGCTCTAAAATTATTTATCTGGGTCCTGGCTGAATTCTTTTGATATGCGTATTTTTTTTAATGTATGTTTTTATGGTTTAGGAGCGAGAGGAAATGCTGCTGAAGCAGCAGAAGGCACATGTGAGAAACCGGCTTGACCTTTCCTCTCTGACTCTGGAAGACCCTTCTCCTATGGACGAAGTGGTTACTATTTCCAGCATCGCCAAGGTGAGTCTAAAAACAGTCCTTTCAACATTCTTCTTTGACAGCAGTAGTATCTATGAGTAATGGGAAATTATTTTACTTGCATGTTCTTTCTCAACATTGTAGCTTTCTACTTTTATATGAGAATATTTGGGTTCTTCTGTTTAGTAAGAGATGTCTCTTCCTTCTGTAGCCTGTGCTGCAGTACACCTCTGCATTTGATGACGAGGTTGCAGAGTTTGAGGGTGATGCGGAGGTCTCAGAAGTGCCGGAGGTCCCACAGGAGGCCGAGGAAGAGCTGCCAGGCTTCCCTGAAAGTATTTTGGAGAATGTCCTGGAGGAACCTCCGGAGGCTATGATGGATGAAGCCCCAGAGCCCCAGCCTGAAGAGGAGATCCCTGCCAAACAGGCAGATTCAGGCCGCCCTTCCACCAGCGTGGTGCATGGACCCTACTACTATTTTTACCAAGGTGGGGTGCAGTGTTTCCCCTAGGATGGAGTCATAGCAGCGGTGCTAAGTCACGCGGGCCCAGCAAAATTTGAGCGCGGAGCGCGTGGAAGTTTTTTAGTGTGTGCGAAGTGCGCCCCGCACTTGTTTCCATGTTTCTGCCAGCACAAGAAAGGCTCTTGAGGCTCTACAGGTGCATTTTGCTAAATCACCTTTATTGAACATACAGTAACACAAATACTACACATCCACAAACAATCAAAATAATGTATGCAATTTAATTATTTTAAACTGCTTTATTTTGGGGTGGACCTCACATCCTCGAGGTTTTTTTTTTTAATGTTGAAGTTAAAAGCATCAATCTGGTGCACTTTGAGCACAAAATGAATTGATGGATACAGCTCTCAACACTCAGATGAAAGGGAGCTGTATACTTTTCAATAATCCAAACATCTTTAGAATATGATCACAACCAATAACAAATCATTTCAACTTGTTTATTCTTATCTTACCTTTCATTACATTACATTTAGCTGACGCTTTTATCCAAAGCGACTTACAATAAGTACATTCGACCAGGAAGATACAACCTTGAAGAAAACAGAATCATATAAGTACATCAGGTTTCATAGAGCCAAACATTTCAAGTGCTACTCAACTGGCTATAGATAAGCCAGTCCTTTTATTAGTATATAAGTGCTCTGTTAGCAGTTCTTTGTTAGTAATTCTATCGCTCGAAGTGGAGTCGAAAGAGATGAGTTTTTTTACCTAGTTAGTATTCTTTCTTTTTCTTCTTTATGCATATTTTTACTAATCACTCCTCTTTTAAACTGTTTTTTGTACTGTCCTATAGTACACATTGGAATGATTTCTTTTATTTTTTACAACTATATTAAATAGATAAAGGTGTGCTCTGTCTCGCTCGCTCACAGAGGCTCTGCGGATTATTATTTTAATGTATACAAAAATAATAATAATGGTTTTGTTTTGGTACCTGGCTGGCGCCCCGTAACAGCGGTGCGCATACATTCAGCAGTGGTGCAGCGCCGCTGCTGAATGTATATAGGGGAAACACTGGGGTGGTACCCTAATCTCTTGACTCAGCCATCATCATGGCTCATTTCTGGTTCCTATGAGAACATTTTCCCTTTTTTAGGACACTGATTTTCAACATAAAACAATTTTCTAACATAAAAACGTACTGAAGATTTCAGACAAATCCTGCATTTGCTTAGTAGAACCCAGAATCAAGTAACATGAACATACATAGTTGGAAAATATTTTACATATTAGATTGGAAGCCTGTTTTTATCAGCTGTGTAAAAAGTTGTTGTTCTTTTCACTCACGGTTAAGTTTCAGTGTTGACTCTAACTTTTTTTTTTTCTCCCTCGCCCATGTTTCTTCTCCAGCTGATGACTGCCAGCAGATGTTCCTGCATCCTGTGAATGTACGCTGTCTGTTGCGTGAATACGGCAGCTTGGAGGCCAGTCCGGACTCCATCACTGCCACAGTGGTGGAGATAGTGGGACACCAAGTCACTGAGGTCAGCCACACAAAGAGACACAAAACACATAATAATCAGATCAGTTTATTTAGCTGTTTCAGCAGAGACATTTTCTGAAATAAATCTACTGTGACAAGTATTCTGTTGATTTGCTTATGTCGTAACTTTAACTGTTGCAGGATATCCGCCGTCGGCATCGCTACCTGGCTCATCTGCCGCTCACGTGCGAGTTCAGTATCTGTGAGTTAGCCCTGGAGCCGCCAACTGTGTCCAAAGAGACTCTAGATACATTTGCAGGTGAGAATAAATGTGATGTCTATAGAATTGTTAATTACAGGAAGAAGGTGACATAGATTGAAAGTGTTGATTGTTGATTTCCTCCCAAACCACTAGATGACTTGGAGAAGAGAAAGCGCCTGAGGCAGAAGAAAGTGAGGGATGAGAAGCGCAGAGAGAAGCGAATTGAAATCGAGGAGAACAAGAAGCAGGGTAAATGTAAGTACAGATGTGCAGGTCACAACTGGAGTCATACTTCCAGAAATATATATAAATAAATTGGAGCGTTATCTGGACCGGAGGCTGTAACTGTATTTGCTCTGTATGTTAAACAGATCCTGAGGTGCATATCGGATTGGAGAACCTTCAACATTTCCCAGCATTCGGGTCTCCTCCTCACAACAGCAGCTTCCTAATGCAGCCTGACTTCTCATTTGCCCCCCCGTCACCCCTCAGCACCAGTCCTTCCTCTGGTAAGAGCGTCTCCTTCCTCTGCAGTGTATTGTTCAGAGCTATACATGTGACCTCTGGCTGTTTATGGCCTATGTTTCAGCAGTATTGTGAGTTAAACATCCCTTTTGTTGTTTTAGATGGGATGAGATTCCCAAG
The DNA here is from genome assembly GCF_902827115.2 of Pseudochaenichthys georgianus. Taxonomy (NCBI): domain Eukaryota; kingdom Metazoa; phylum Chordata; class Actinopteri; order Perciformes; family Channichthyidae; genus Pseudochaenichthys; species Pseudochaenichthys georgianus. The sequence continues at coordinate 33,755,509 of NC_047511.1, forward strand.
TCTGAATGGGCAAAGCTCTTCGCCTGTTGTGGGTAGCTTGGAGGATGACTCCAACTGTATGTCCTTTGCACAGGTGTGTATAGAAAATATACAAATACCTAGTTGGCAACATCATTTATTTAGACTGCATTTGTCATATCGGGGAAATGCATCACCCATCTGAAGTGCTAATGTTGTAGCTCATCATCTAAATAAAGGAAATGCTCCTGTGTCCTGTATAGATGCTCAGAGATGGGAAAGCCAGAGGTGATGCTGGGCCCTGGAACGCTCCAAAGAAAGGTAGATTCACAATTTAGACGGCAAAAGTAGCAAGCTTGCAATACTTGCATCATATGTGTCCTGCAAGTTTAGGTTATTTTAGTGCCATCTCTTGTTAAAATTGATATGTCAATACAAAAGTATAAGTTCTCTGGATTTGTGGACATTACTTTTCTATCAACATTGTAGTACCTTCATATATAAATCTACACTAAGAAACGATCTTGATAGTGGGCTGCAGCATTCTGCCAGAAAATCATTGAAACCATTTAAGTAACAGCAACAGAATCAGTCATAGCTGCAACTTGTATATTGTTATTTTTTTTTATATTTCAGTGTCATCTTCAAAACTCATTTTTGGAATCAATAGAAAACCGTAATTTGGAATCTAACTGTAGTTTATTTGTTGTCTTTTGTGCAGAGTTAAATGATTAATTTGTAACTTATTTGTTCTTATTCAACAAGCAATGTGTTGTATTTAAGTAGTATATCGTTATTAATATCTGTTCATTTGCAAGTAACAGTGGTTCACTTTTAAACGGTCTGTTATACAGCTGTTTAAAACATAATACACTTAAGATAGCTTTGTTCTTGCATATGTGCTTGTGTGAGTTGGTACATGTTGCACATACTGACAGGTATGTGGACGTCGTAACTGGAGCTGAGTTCAATGCACTGTATTTCCTGTAAAGCCAGTTTTTAGCAGTGTAACTCCCTGAGGGCTTCCTGACATCAGTGTTGTGTTGTTCCATGTAGAGCTGCTCGCCCCTCCGGCAGCAGACAGCGACGTAGAGAGCGACGGGTCCGACCGCGTCCCGGTGCCCAGCTTCCAGAACTCCTTCAGCCAGGCCTTCGAGACGGCTCTCCTGCAGATGGACTCTCCTCCACAACATGTGGTCGTCCCAGGTCTGGCATCTATCAATTCACTTTATCCAATAAATAGCCTTTCTGCAATTCAAGTATTTGTTTAACACTCGCCCCTTGGTTGTCTTTCAGATGAGAAAGGAGGAAAGAAGAAGAAGAAAAAGCAGAAACTTCTATTCAGCACATCCATGGTTCACACAAAGTAGACAACACTGAAGTTTATTCAACCATATTTGTCTTGAGTTGATCTTCCTTATGCTTGTTTTAATTTCATACAGATCTTTCTTGGAGCTACAAGCTATTGAAAAAAAGTTTTCAGTACGTAGCTAAAGTTCATGCTGCTTTTAGTTATTCTCTCGTTGTCATCAGTTTAATTTATATACATTTTCCGGAAGGTCAAAGCTTTTCAGCGCCCTCTTTCACAAAGCAAACTTTTGGGTTACATTTAGGTTCAGATGCTAAGTAAAGGGAGAAATAAAACAAGCTTTACATGGCTTCAGGGTGACTTGCTGATGCAGTTGTTTCTGTATGATGTCAAACTTTCAAGTAGTAGACCCTGAGCATCTAGGTTCCATGAGTTACATTGATGAGATAAATCTGGGTGCTTGATATTACAGTAGCAGTCAGCCAGCTGCAGGTACGGTGCACCTTTTTACAAATCTTTCCAAGATACTCAGTGCTCAGACATTCATTTGGAATTTCCTCTTAGATTAAATGGAAACATACCTCTCAGTGTTGGCTAGTACTTCATCACCATTCAAGGAACAGAGATTTTAGAAGGGAAATCAATGCCCTGGTATTTTCAACAACATGAATACATAAAATACCATTTGTGAGGAAGTGAAAACACAGTATTGTATTGAAGAGATTAGATCTGTTGGTTCAACAAAACTCCAGTATATCCTATACTTTCTTTTTAGTTTTCTCCTGTCAACTTAAAGGTTTACTCATTTTTAACTTGTATTTCCCTAGCTTGATTTCAGTGTTGAAAAGGTTTGAAGCTAATGAATTGCTGACATCCAACAAATGCTTTGAAGAAAAGTGGATTGAATATGTTTTGGTTTGAGGGTTCTGTAATGAGCTTTTTAAGTTTGAGCAAGTTTAAAGGCTAGTGGACATAAGTCGTCCGATAAAATGAATAAACCATTATGCACAATAAAGAAACTGACTGTTTAATGCTGCTCTTAGTGCCAAGGCTAATAAAGGTTCTGGTTTGGTAAGGTCAACAAATGGAAGTCTCCATCAGGACAGGTGCTTCCATATTTTGTATGCAGTATTTAGTTCTCTCCACATGGGGGCAGTCCTGACAACCAGTATATTATATAGAAATTGTTATTCATTGGGATAAACCCCTTGAGATGCACCATCTCGTTTTCAAGGGGGTCCCGACAATAGCAACAACTTACAGACAAAATGCAAAACATGACACACAAGACAAACCACATACAGTCTGTTAAGTAACATTCAAGCAATGCACACAATCATTACAATTTGAGACAGTCAAGCAAATCAGTTTAATCAATATCAGTTTCATTAATAACAAGTACAGACCAGTTGAAAGTGAGATGATAATGCATGTTTAAACATACCCAATGATGCAAAAGATGTATAATCTTTGTCATAAAGTTATATCAGCCCAGGGTCCACGTTGTATACATTGAATGCCTAATTTATACTAAGATGACATACAAACTAAGCATATGGTTTTTTAAATGGTGCCTTATACATATTTTTTTATATGGTTTAAATTAAGATTATCTTCATTAATTGTTGTTTCTATAAAATATCAGAAAAATGGTCATCACACTTTGCAAGTCCAACATGATGTCTTTACATCTCTTGCATTGTCAGTCGACAACCCAAAGATGGTCATTTAAATATGATATGAATCGGAAAGTATGACATCTCATTGGCTGGAATCAAGATTTTTTTGCACGAAAAACTTCTTTAAAGATGAATTAATTTTTTTAATTGGAAATGATTTTTCTGTGAATGACCATTGAATGATTAGTGTAGATTTATTGGTGCTAATTTAATTATATGAATTATATGGGTATCCTTATTTATATGACAACATGTCTGTTAATTATAACAGGCATTAGCCAACGCTTTATTCTAACTAAGTTCATAAATGGTTAGTCAGAAGGTTTGAAGGTATGGTTTCTCTTGAAAGTGACACATTATTTCTATAGTAGCTGAAATGGGATCGTTCTCTCCAAATCGCATTATCCAATGTAGTGTCAAGCAACAGATGCGTCAAGTTATCCACATTAAGATCCAATTCATCCCGGAAGTCAGTGATTAGCTTTTAAAATACACACGTTGCACGAGTGATACTGTGGCTAACAGTTGTGAAAATTAACTATTGTACTTAAGTAGAATGTTAAGTACTTATTCTTTACTTGAGTAATTATATGATGTTATACTTCTACTAAATATTGTAGGCTTCTTGACTACATTCTTTTTGATAAACTAGGTTACTACATTAAGTATTCAAATGAAACAGTTTAAGTATAGATTACGCTAAACTGCAGTACAAAAAGCAATTGGAACCATTCTCCACCTTATTAAAGTAGTTAACAGTAGTAGTGAATAACACATTAATTCACCGATTTAATCAAATATATTTTAATATCTTATGCAATGGGCCAGTGTGCAGATTAAGTTAATACACTTTTGGGAATTTAAGTACATTTTGATGCTCATACTTTTGTTCTATTACTCAAATAAGAAAATGTAAACATAGTTGTTATACACTTAAGTAGGCTATTGTTACTTTTACTTGAGTAAATGATCTTTGTACTTTTACCAACAAATGTTCTCACGGAGATACATTGTGACTCCTTTGTTGACAAATGTACATTTACATTTGGTGAAATGGACAAGCTAGCTGGCAGTAATTAAATACAGTTTAAAAAAAAGTAAAAGGCTTTCTTTACCAGCTGCAACATCCAAGTAATCAACACATAAATGCATCACAAATTATAATCCAAATTACCTTTTAAAAAAAAATGTTTTTGTTATATAATATCAACACTGCAGTAATGTTGCTTTTACTTGATTAAAGATTCCATAACTTCTTTTATCACTTCTACTCACATTCCTTCCTTGAGATTAAATCTGACTCCTTAGTTGTGATAACTAGTTGTGATAACATCTTTTATTAACACTAAAATACTACTTCGAAAGCGTTTGGCTGCCATACTCAGTTGAGTTTGTGTTTTATTTCGAAAGGATTAACCGGAACTCTTTTACGTTATGTTTACGTACTTGACTTCTCTTCAGAGGCTAAGTAACCACTCGTTGACGCTGTCTGGTGTCAACAACACTGTAACCTGAGACGGGATAGCCTGCCCGTCGGCGAGCTAAGTAAACCAGCTAAAGTTAGCTTCTCCGCTAACCTCTGTATTATCCTACTGTCACGACGACGGGTAATATAATAACTATTCTAAGTAGGAATATATAAACTGTCTTTGAAGTTGTTTCGACGCGAGAAAAGGCAAAACGGAGGACTTTTTCATCCCGGTAAGTTGTCTTTGGTTTCTATCAGACAGCAGTGTTTCCATTTTGCGAGTCTTGAGTTGTTAGCTTACTGTTGCTAGCCAGCAAGCTGTTGATGCAGTTTACCTTTCCTGTGTAATTGGTTTGTTCGGACACTTTTTCAGTACTTCTCTACTTCAGGATGGTTGTTATGCTTTAAATGCACCTCTTTTCTGTGCAGGCCAACTCTGTGGTTTGCTAAATGGACCGGGTACTGTGCACGATACGAGGAGTTTTAATGTGAGGTGAGCGCACGGGACAGGAGGTAGAGCTCACACTTGTTGCAGAATGAGAGACAGATGTTAATGGAAATGGCTATTATAGATCTAGTAAAGGTTTTTTATTTAACAGCCACCTATCAACCACCTCCTTAACATAATTGAGATTTCATAGAATAATGATTGTTCTTAAAAACACAACGTAATTGATCTGCTTGTATCAGGTTGGACATTTCACAGGCATACATTGCATCTTTTGATTAACACATTTACACACATGTTTAATTATGCTTTCCCCTGTTTGAGACCACTTTATTTCCCTTCCCTTAATCTACTGAATCAAGTCGTTATTTTTATTATTAATAGCCCTTAAAAAAGTCGTACACAAGACAATACATAAATATGCAACGGGAGACAAGAAGCCTTAAAGGCTCATCGTGGTGTTTTTAGATGAGGACACTTACAACTGTAACAACATACTTTCCAGTAAACGTTAACCTAATTCAATACAAAGAAGAGCAACAAGTCATTATCAGTAAAGGAAGAATCACACACATAGATAAGAAAAGTACAAAGAAACACAATTATTAAAGTGTTAAATAAAATGAAGCAGTCATGTCCTTGACGTCAGAAGACATCTGAGGTTATAAAACATATTTGTGGATTGTTTATTAATCCTTAAATATGTTTTGTCGAGTGAGTGACTGTACTTCCTCTTTAAGCTGCATTGTCTATGTCAGGACATCTGTATAACTGGCTAAACCAGGTTACTGGCTTGATATATTTTGCTGGTAACATTTTGAGCTCAGCTCTCCACTCTCCACACTGCTAAATGTTTTGAGTATTCTACATACAAATCCTGCTTGAAGTTAAGATATTGGACTTGTTCCCTTTTATAGCTTCAGTAATTCGTCTCGTGAGGAATACTCATATGTTTTATGTTATAAAAGGCGGATACTTTCCTAATCCCTGCTGTGCTGTCCACCATCAGACACAGTGAATGTTTAACATTCCATCTTTGCAAAGGGTTCCCTGCCAACATCTACTTATCAACTTATTATTTTTGTTAGGAAATCAAAAGTCGGTTTTTCTTCTGTATAATTCTCCATTTTTTTACGCATTGCCTAGTAAAGGTTGCCTGTGGCAGGAAAAGATGTCAGATCACCTGCCAACATTTGAGTTTCCTTAGAATAAATACATATCATTTCTGGTCCCAAATAAAACATACCTATGGATAAAGGTTGCATAACATTTATTTCATATTTCTACTGTTTGGTGCTACCGAGTCAGTTTTAAAAATTCTATAGCATTTCACATAGATGTAAGAAGCAGAAGAAAAAAAACAATGCATGCCCTCTGGTAAACATTTTCAGTGACCTAGCACAGTGGTCCATAAGGTCCATTTGAGAGCTATTAAACAGTATAACTTATAAGTTGATGTATGTAAAAAAAGAGCAGGCATAAACCAGTGACTTATATCAATTGGCAGTTCCCATTACAGTATTATAGAAACTTTCACAGATTTAATTGACATAGATATATTTAGCAGTGAGTGATGGCAGGCGGCCGGCAGTGATAGAAGCCATAATGCAAATAGTAGAAGATGAAAAGGTAAACATATAGCAGCATTCAGATAATGACTTTCTTCATGCACCTTGTTGTTCTGTTTGTCTGGGCATAAGCTCGAAATGTAAGGGTGTGACTATATTTACTCAGGTATGCCTGTGTCAGAGTAAACATTATCATCAATTTGCTTCTGTGTGGAGGCGTGAGAAGACCACAGTATTTGGACAACCCTGTAGCTGCTCTGCTGTGATTTCTCTTCCACAGCCTGAATCACAGCAGTCTTGATGAGTTAAAGCTTGTTGACACAAAGTGTGTTCCTCTTAGGCTCCTTCATCTCCTGTGATATGACATCGCTGGCTGGTTACTACAAAAGCCAGAGCTCGACAGCAGACGGTTGACATCGAGTCAGGTAAGATATTTACTGGGGTCTACCTCGCAGCAGCTGGATCCAGCATGTTATTTTTCCAGAACCAACTGTTGCTGGTCTGCACAGCAACATGTGGAAAGCATTACCATTTGTGAAGGGGTTTCTAAAGGGCTCACACATAAGTGCTTGTTTTCTATCTTTGTTTTCACTATGGAAACAAATGATACAACTGATTGTCGTAGTGTGTTAAAAGAGTCAGAGGATCTCAAGTTATCTCTTATTTGACTACTCCGTCTTTGACATTGTAGAGTCAGTGTAAGACAAACATTTGAAAGTTCATTAGGGGAGGAGCTGAAAGGCAGTCTGGTGTGATTTTCAGTGGAGCCTGATTTGCCTGTGTTACAACAACATGAAAATGAAAACAATGACATTGTACAGTTGTCCGGCCCCTCCCATGTCTCGGGATCTGCCTTAAAGCTACACAGACCGGCTCACTACTTAGGCTAAAACATCTACCATATTAAGGCATCACATAGCTTTTTTGTATATATTAATAAACAAGACAAATTGAGTGCATCCTGCATTAAAACATTTCCTGGAAGAATAAACAAAGTGTGTTGCCAAACAAATATAGTGTATGCAAAACTAAAGCAACAAATTCAAATAGCCGTCACAGCCGAAATGTATGATTATGAAAAAGGTGCTGGAACAAAAGTATTTTTTCATAACAATATGTTGGTAAAGATAAAGCACAGGTGTAATTAATTAACAGTAATGATTCTCCTGAGCTGTCGTTAATGTTATTAAGTCCAGCTGTTCTCTTTCTGCTATGATGAGTCCACATTTGTCTTCAAGTCAAAGTCAAAAAAAGTTCTGAAGACAGTTCTTTTTAAAGGAAATCATAGGTTATTGATTGATTAATGAATCAAAATTGTGACTTGAGAGACTTCCAGTGAGCACTTCCTGAATATCCGGTTGAGTCTGCAGAGTTTTATTTAATTTTGTGTAAAGCATTTCATTGTATTACTTTGTATTGTGCTTTTCTACTGTGACTGGTCAGGTCTATCAATGCGAATATGGATGACAAAAAAGTAATTGATTAATTATATCACCCCATATTTAACTCACAAGTGCACTATAACCTGCATTAAAGTGAGATAACCTTGTGTAAATATCTTTCTCACTCATGTGTATAGTTGTGTCGCTTTAAGACACTCCCGAGACAAAGTCCACAGTAATGGCTAGATAGTGCGAGTGCTTTGAAGCTAATAATACAAATCAGCAGAAATCAGTTTTGTTGTGCTGTTAGACTTTTTTTCTTTTACATTTTGAAGGTGCTGTTGACGATGATGGCTGCTCAGGTGGAGGTTCAGACTGGGGAAGTAGGGAGGACGGTGGGTGGAGGACGACTCCACCTGAGTCCCCTTACTGACTCCAGCAATAAGAGTCTCATTGAGATCACTTCCATCAACCAGTCCCATATCATCCCTCCTGAACCTAACAAGCCTGGCCCGATTCCCAAGCCACGGCTCACTCCTAAACCTTTCGCCCTGGAGAGGAACCCCACCATTAAGCCCATACTTGCTCCTAAGCCCCAAGCCAGGCCCCGGCCAGAGTCCACTCGCCTGGCTGGGCACAATTCAGAGCTTCCAAGCAAGGCAAAACCACAGCAACCAGTTGCCCCTAGCAAACCCAGGCCAGTGTCAACCAACCTCAACCGACCCGCCTCTACCTTCTTTAAAACATCTAATACGTTGAACAGTGGACAAACAACCAAGCCAATAGTCCAGCCATTTAAACCGGCTCCTCCTCTTGACCCTGGAGATCTGAGCAAACCCTTTCCTCCTATAACAGCAGAGAGAGAGAATGTGAGAGAGAGGCGCAAATCCAGTTTGTCAAGCTTGGCCTATTCCAAGAGCCTTAAACAACTTCCAGCTGCAGAGTGGTCTGGAACCACTAAAAATGAAAATGCAAAGGACTGGACGCCATCCAGTAAAGGTGGCTCCTCCATTACCAGAGCCAAGTCCATGGGTTTTCTCATTCAGGTAGGGCAGGAGGAGGAAGAAAAAGAAAAAGCTAAGCCAGAGAAAGCAGTGCAAATGCGACCGCAGCCCCGAGGCTCCAGGCCCAGACCTGTGTCGGTCCTTTTCCTTGACAGTCCAACCGAGACGGAGACTCCAGCTCCTGCCCCTCGCTGGGCAAGAAGACCACTCTCAGCCGATCTAACATCCAAGTTTGAGTCTATCGGTCTGTCTCTGCACCGTAAATCTCCCAAAGCAAACACTAAGGAAAACACTCCAGAGGAGAAGCCACTGCCACAGAAGAGAGAGCAGGAGAAACCCCCGAAGAGCCCCCCACCACACAGTACTGATGGTGTAGATCAGCCTGCTGTTTTAGACCAAAGCAATAAAAAGACCGAAGAAATGACTGCGAAAGAGACTGATGAGGAGAAGCGTGCCGTTAGCGTCAAGTCGAGAATCAGTCTCCTCCTCGATTCGTCCTCCTCTCCTGGGCCAGGTGCCACAGGCCAAGAGTCAGATCCTCTCTCTCCGGTGCTGACAGTCCCTGAAACTGAACCAGCAGTGGGGGTCAAACGGCTCATCAAGCAGCTGACGGAGGACACAACACCGACTCAGAGCCCCGCTGTGAAACCACCTCTGATTAGGCCCCGCCCCTTGCCCCTTGACCTCACTAAAAGGTAAGAGCTGCTCCTATTTTCTCTTCAGCATGCTTTTGTCCCATGTCTTTGTCCTCGAGTTCCATTGTCATGCATGGCTTTTTGTCTCGTGTGATGTATGCTCATCAGGTTCTCATCCGAGAAGTCGCCAGACATTGGCAGTGTTTCCCCAAGTGAGGCGACAGAGCACCATGAGATCAGCAGAGATCCTCAGAGGAGGGTAAGAAAAGGGACTAAGCTTCGTAGAAACTCGTTTCTGTCGGGGTCGGTCTGTGTTTAACGGGCAAATGTGAATGAGAAACAATCTCCCATTTAAGTGCTGCCCACATTCTCTCCTGAAAACATGTCATCTCTTTGCCAAAATAAATCCAACAACCAAGGCCAATAGAAAGTAGATTGAACAAGATGGAAGTTTCCATAATAAGCAATATGGTGTGCCATTTACTATCGGCATGTTTTGGTAATACATGGGGAAATGGCTTTTTACGTTTGAATATCAGATCATTCTGGCTGTGTTAACGCATATAACCTAAGTTTTGGCAGTGGTGTTTGTTTTGTTCAACCTCATCTCCTATAACCTGTCTTTGATAAACTTTATGGTAAAAATACAGCCACTCACACCCTTAAGCAGAAGAATGTCCCCATGTAAACCGTTAAAATAAAGACTTGCAATCATGCATTCATTGAATCTAGAGTTTGGCTTCAAAATTACATTTTATTTACCATTTTAAATGTATTTTGTTCTGAATTTTCCTTCAGATATTGCTGCTCTTTGTGTTTGATGCAAAGAATGACAATCAATGTTGTTTCTCATTTTTAACATATCCCAGATGGTAAAATAATATTCCCTATAAGATTTGGTGTACAATAAATAATTCAAATGTTGAGTTGTAACACATGCATTTAAAGGGTTAAAAGTTAATTAAAGTTTGTTAAAAGTAGATTGAAGTTGGTTAGAATATTCAAAATGGTTAAAATGTAGAGAAATATATGTAATTGTATGAACATTTATAGACAGAGACTTTCTTAGTAACTTATATAATCGAGACACACAGGTTAATACAAGTGTTTACATTTGCTGTTGACCCCTTGTCTCTCTGTGTTGAAAAGACAAAATCCCAAGAGGGAATGGGACATTGCAGAAAAATAATTGTCTTGATTCAAAGCTGTGTAACCTGAGACAGCCGGCACATGAATCATCCCCCGTGGCTGCCTGTTATGAAACACACAGAGAGGAGATCAGTGGGAAAAGGTCAACACGGAGATGCTTTCATTGCCACCTCTGCACCACACCCACTGTTATGAGGCCAACAGAGAACACGGGGGTATCGCTTGGACCCTGACAGTTGTTATCTTAATAAGTAACTCATTTAAGGACTCGGTTTTCTCCTATAATGTCATGTCATTAATTAGTTTTTAATGATTATTTCTGTCAGGTGTTTCCATATTTGTCCAACAGTGTTTACATTTGGAAGAAGTTTGAAAGGGAAAAGCATGATTCTTAAATGCAAACAAGTGACCAATTTGCTAATATACTTTATTAATTGACATGATATCTCTGACTTTCCTTAGATTGAAGAGTCAGCAATCACCCCCAGTGACCAGAAGACGTTTGTGGACCTAAAGGACTCAGAGGAGCAGCTTAGAAAGCCCCCCATGCCTGGTCCCGGCAGTGACGTGCAGACAGTCAGAGCATCCTTGTTTGAAAATGTTCTGGAGAGGCACAGTGTGTTCATGGTGGAGGAAGACAAGGCGGATGATTCGCTCAGCAGCCCGTCGTTTCATAGAGGAAATGCTGAAGATGAAGGAACTCTGGTGAATGCCACTTACAGGGAGCCGTTGTCCCCATCAAGTCCTATGAGGGTGTTGCACGCCTTTGACACGGTGCAGGCAGTGGAAGAGAGCAGGGTGGTGAGTGAGAACATCCCATCAGCTCTTTGGGAGAATAAGGCCATGACGCTTCGCTCCAGGCGCTCAGAGGGGAACAGGCCCGGGCCAGAGAGCACAGCACAAGGGGAACCAGCTGTGGCTGAGATGCAGGAACAACAGCCTCGATATCTGAGGATCGGAGCTTTGAATAAATGGAGCGCTACAGGTCTCGAACAAGAGGCGAGTACAGAGATTGGGATGCCAAACACATCACATGTGGCTTTGGATCAGGACAGACAGGAAGAGGCAGAACAGGAGGAAGTGGCTGCAGCTCCTAAACGTATGAAAACAGAAGAACAGCCAAAGCCCAGGGCAACCTACTTTGCTCTGACGGGACAATTACAGGAGCCAGCTTCTCCTGTAGACGTACATCTAGGTGACATGACTGTGCCGTTTGATGATTTCTCTGTGCGGTCTTCACCAGGCAGCTCTCAAGGAAAGGTTAATCAGATGAGAAGGAATCCTTCATTAGATGCAGCTATGGTAAACTCTCAAGATCAAGGTGACGACTTGAAGACGAGGAGCCACATGTCGCACAGGGAGATCAGAACGGCGTACGATGGAGGGATGGCGGATGACATTATGGAAGTTGAAAACAAAAGAGAATTAAAAAAGGAGACGGAAAGACACATGGCAAAAATGAAAGCACTTGAGAGGGAAAGACAGAGACGTCTGGAAATGGAGAAAGAAGCCCATTTAGAATTTGCACGATTGAAGGAGAGAGAAATGCAAAGAGAATTTGAAAGGCAAAGACAGAAAGCCTATGAGAAGGAGATTCGGGACTTTGAGGAGAAACAACGTCAACTGGAAAGGCAACACCAGTTGGAGCTTCAACAGAAACAAAAGCTGCAAGAAGTAGAGAGCGCAAGACTAGGAGAACTGGAACAAGAAAGACAACGGAAACATGAGAAGGAAAAACGGCGTGAATTAGAGAGGCAGAGAGAGCTGGACAAGGAGAGACAGCTCCTGGAAATCCAAAGGGAGAAAGAAATAATGGAGGAGCTGGGGAGAATCAAGGAGCAGGAGACACTGCAGCTCTTAGAGTTTGAAAAACTGAAGCAAAGAGAAAGGGAGAGGCAGCTGGTGTTGGAGATGGAGAAGCAGAGCCTTAGAGAGAAGATGGATAGAGAAAAGACAGAGAAACTGAAACAGATGGCTTTAGAACAGGAGATGTTAAGAATGAAGGAGCTTGAGAGAGAAAGGGAACGACAATGGGAGATGGAAAGGGAGCGTCAGAAAGAGATGGAGAGGGAGAAGCAGAGAGAGGTGGAGAGGCAGAGACAAAGAGATTTAGAAAGGGAGAGACAAAGACAACTCGATTTTGAGAGGCAGGAATTAGAAAACCAAAGGCTGAGACAACGGGAAGTGGAGAAGGAAAGGCTGAGGAAGCAGGAGATGGAGAGAAGACAGCTCGTGGAGTTGGAGAAGCAAAAGCAGGCAGAGAGGGTTAGACAACAGATTATAGAGATGGAGAAACGCAGACTGAGGGAGAGGATGGAGGGGACGGAGAGGGACGAGGCAGAGAAAATGAGACAGATAGCCAAACAGCAAGATGCAGAGAGGCAGCGACTGAAAGAGAGACAGAAGAAAGAGGAACAGGAGAGAGGGAGGTTGGAGTCTTCACATCTCAGACCTAAAGTGTTGGATCTGGACTCTGTGCGGAGGAATGACTCCTTTTCTAAGGCATCTCCACAGCGCAGTGACCTCGCAACGCGATGGAAGGAGCCATCCCCGAGAGCAGAAGAGTCTTACAGATCTGCCATCCTTGACATAGACTCTTTCACGTCCCCAGCTCTAGTTTCCCCCAGGAAAGACTTGTTTCCTGTCTCTGGTATTCAGGGTGTAGACGCTGCATTTGGAGCTAGGTCGCAGCCCACACCCAATGTAGACGTTATCTGGAGGGGGCCACCACAGACTTCAGGAGGTATAACGAGTCCAATATGGACGACGTCTCCTCAGGACCCGTGGGAGCTGCGGCCTGTTGAGACGTCTGCGGACAAACCTGAACCCAGAAAACACGTCGGCAAGGAGGAGCGGCTCCTGGCCCCACAGAGGATCAGGTCTGCGGGGCAGGAGGAGCTGCTTCACCTGGCCTCTCTCTCCCGGACACCGTCCAGGAGTGGAGGCTCTCCAGGTGTGGGCCCTCCAGGTGTGTGCCCTCCAGGCGGGAGCCCCAGCAGCGCTCCTGCAGAGCAGATCTGGCTGCCCAGACAGCCCCAGCCTCCAAGCGGACAGGTGGACGTCTGCGTCCACAGGAGATCACAAGGATCGCAGGTGAGATAGCAATGAAATACTATCAGAGGCAAGGATTACTCATTTCTTATGGAAAATAGTTTACATTTTGATATAACGGAAGTTAAACTATTTTGGGCGATATTGTTTTTTGCCCACTGTTTAAAAAACCTGGCACTAAATCTAAAGTACAAGTTACTTAGCATTTCTTTTTTAGTGTGTTAAATCAGCAGCAGCCTTTTAAAGTAGGGTAAGCCTATACACATATATATAAAAATATAAATAAAGGGAGACCTGTGCTTGAAGCAGAACAGAATTCTTTTATCCACCCATATTTGCTCTCTCATTGATGTTTCCTGAGCGAAAGGAAGGATCGGCTTTTCAACACTGTCATTGATGACATCACTATCGGGCATCCCTATAACACAAATAGCCACCAATGCTAATCAGATAGAAATCTAAAGGAAACCGTGGTCTTTCCCTAAAGGTTTATTAGGATTATGTTAAAATGCCTGATTCAATACAGTGATGACTTATAGGATTCAAGGCTTTTATTGTCATATGTACATAGCTACAGTGTAGGGCTGCACGATATTGGAAAAAACTGACATTGCGATTTTTTTCCCCCCCCCCAAACCATCCTTTCCTGAAATGTAATGCTATACAATTGGTATTTTTTTAACTATATTTAACCGGATGAAGGATTTTAGTCACGGACGTCTGGATCTTAAGTTATCAGAGCAACAAGCTGAGCTAGCTCGGTTAGCAGCGCCCAACTGCCCTGGAGAAACACATGAAACTACTTTATTCAGTGTTTTTACCTTTAATCACCGGGTCCGTTTGCTTTGGAGATTTGATTTTGATTGGTGGTTTGCTGTTCATGCAGAGCCTGCATGTCACTCACTCAAGTACCCCTGACATGAGAGCCGTGCAAGTTTTCCTTTTTGTAGCAAGCAGCAAAATAATTGTAACATGACGTGTTTGAGTTAATTTGCCTACTTAATATCGCAAGTCCTAAAAAAAATATCCACGCAATGTGAATATTGCGCATGAGCATATCGAGACTATCGTCACGACACGATATATCGTGCAGCCCTACTACAGTGTAGTTATGACAATGAAATGCTTAGGTCACAGGCTCCTCCAACAGTGCAACACAATACAACAGATAATAGTGATGTTTATTGAGTGTGTAGCCTACATTTGTGTACTAAATCAACTTTTAAGAAGTCATTAATAGAAAAGGAAATAGTTTCTACCCACTTGTGAAGTGACCATGGTTCCCAACAAAGCCACCTGCCTCAATACACTGCAGCACCCAGCATGGTTATGAATAGCCTTCAGGTAACATGTGTATGGAGATATGAAGTTGACTGCGGTTCCTGTTTATGTGCTAGGAGTTGAACAGGATGCGGTCTCGCAGTGTTTCTCGGCGATCAGCTCCTTCAATCAGCGCTGTGGAGGGAAGTCTTTCCAGGATGAGGAGTCGCAGTGCACACCGAGAGCTGGAGGACAAAGACTGGGTGAGTCCTGCGCCTCAAACAGCTCAACTCGCTGAGAGGAGAGACCGCTGTCTGAGTCTCTGCTTCAGAGCGATGGTTGGATGTGAGCTCTTTATTATAATCACTGTTTTCACACGGCTCTGTGGAGACAGCGAGGTGTGTGTGTGTGTGTACTTGAGTTTGTACTGGATAATTGTCTTAAGTGTCAGTAGGTTGCTTTAGAAGTGTACTTTTCATTTTGTTAGTTCTCCAAAGGAACAATACTTTGGCGACAAGTCGATGCCAGCATTTCGAAAAATATGGCGGTAATCGTTATTTCCTATAGAATTTCGGGTACCATAGTGAGCCTTAACAGCATTTGGGATTGAGAGTAACTGTTTCCCATAGTGCCATGGACGATATAGAAAACGTGTTGACTCCCAGTTAATGCTCTGTAAATACCTTATTCTTATAAGCTAGAGAGTTAGTTAACAGTAGACCTTACCAGCTGGTGGAGCAAGGTTCTATAGAGCTGCAGGATGGCTCTACTCTGTAAAAAGAAAATTGGGTGAAGGTAAATAATAACGTTATCAGAATGTGTTCAAGTATAGTCTTGTTAAATTCAGCGTTTCCAGGAACTTAAATAAATACTGTTTTCAAATCAAAATAAAAGAGATATCAGGGAGGGAAATAAATAACCTGTTTAACTTCCTAACAAAACATAGTGTAAACGGTTAGAAAGGAGTATATACTGTATTTTGAGGAATGTCCTTAAAAGTGCTAAACTTGAACTTTTATTAAAATGTAATTATTTTAACTTGAATTCAAACAGAGCAACAGTATTCATGTTGTATTCTATTTGATCTTTTTACACAACATAATATGTTTGGTTGTAAAACCTTTGTAAATTGATAGGATGAGATAAACTTGTTTTTTTCAAAAATCTTTTGATTTGTTTTGTTGCAACTTCAACACATTGAATGTAGTACAAAACAATTTGTCTGTTTAAGGAAGGAAAGAAAGATTAGATAATATTGTAATGGTCCTGTAAAGGGGAAATGTTAGTGTTACAGCAGCAAAGGGACAGTGCAAACATGAAGTACGAAAGTAAAATAAATAAGTTTAATGGTAAAAAAATTAACTGAATTTTGATTTTAAATCATTGCACATTATCACCAACATCATTATTAGTAACTGATTAAAACATTCTATTAAATATTTGTCATGCTACTTATTATTTTCCAGAACCATTGTATTGAAGGTAGGAGAAAGTGGACGAATGCAGGTAGATGCGTGACAGCCGAGTGCTGCTGTGTCTCCATGGCTTATAGTTGTGACTAATGTTGATGGCAGCACACCTCCACCCATCCCAGGCCTGTAATTCAGGATTGGATTAGCCAAATGGTTAATGAGTACCTGTCCTCAGTGCTCGCTTATCAGAGGCTTGTCATCAGGCTCAGGGAAAGCTGTGAAGTGAAATGGCTTGTAATGATCAAGGGCCACGCAGATAAGCAGACATGTCACATATGTGTCACAGTAACAGTAGTCCTTTGAGCTGATTTTCCTCATATCCGTTTTTTCTAACTTTTGACTTTGTAGTTTACATCTGTTTCTTATATTTTTAAATCATGGAAAATGTGTCTTCATATTTGCACCAACAACCTTTACCTACACCAATATATCATCTGTTCAATCATGAATAGAGTCTATAAATATCTAGGGTTGGGCTCGGCTGGCTCTTTGTCATTGAGACTATAATTGTAGGCCCAGGTGGAGGGCATACAATATGAAACCAGAAGTATAGTTGATTGTGTCTCATAATTGCACACTGCGTGACAAAGACCTCAGATTCAGTAACTGTGAGTTTAAGTTCACTACCACCATCTAGTGGCTGTTTTTCAGCTTCACCTGGTGTCAGTGCGAGTTGTTCCTCATTCCTGTCTGCTGTTCTTGTGTTCTTTGTTTATCTGCTAAGGAGGCAAAACAATATGTACTGTACATATTCACAGACTTTGGTGGTAGAATGGTTATGGCACACGCCACATAACTCCACGTCCCGGTTTGTTTCTACCCATGGGACTTTAGTTGTGATTTAGATGTGTTACGTGAGACTCAGTTCCTGTTTCCAGTCTGCCACTATACACTTCATCAAGTAAAGACAAAGAATGCGAAAAAAAAAAAATCTGTAGGACACCTCCTGGATTGCCTTGAGGGATTTCTTCAAATTTGGGACCAGAGTCCATTTTCGACTAAAATATGCACTGATTATCATTAATCATTATCATTATTTACCCAAACCAGATAGACCAGGTAGAACCAAAAAACTTGACTTAAACCATTAACCCTCTGAAAATGAGAATTGAAGATTCATTTCATGTTGATCGACTAGCTATAGTCATTGTTTCATCTTAGAGTGGCAATACTTCTAGGATAGTAGCAGGTAATTAAAATGTTTTATTTAGTTTTTTAGATATAAGTTTCTGCTAAATCGTAAAATAATCTTTATTTGGCATCGGGTTTAATTTAGAAATCTATCAGCGTCGACAGATATACAATATTGTAAATTCCCCTACGTTGAGTTTACTGGTGATCTCACACGGATGAGGTCATATTTATGAGGTGACCTCATAGTTTTAGTGTGAGGGTCTGAGGCTGTGGAGAGGGGCAGAGCAGCGATGGGCACCGGGCTGAGAGCTGTGCTGTACGTGTGGTCCTGCTGCCTGCCTCCACACGGCTTCTGGGTGAGTGACTTCTCTCATTTCAGATGTTTCTCTGTAAGATTATTTTATATAATATAGGAAGATATCATATGGACTATTTGCTGCATCCGATTTCAGCTTCTTTGTGTTTTTGCCGGTTGGGTTTCTGCGCACAGATTGGTGATGTCATCCGAAAGGGGGAAGTGATGAGCAGCCATGACTCACTTCCCAGTCAGTGACGCTCAGTATTAGGAGGGGGAATAGTATAGAGATGGGAGCAGTAGTAAGATAGGTCTGCAAAATAACTTGTCTTTGTCACTGTAATGGTACAAAAGTAAAAAAACAAGCCTGATTCTGTAAAAATACAGTAATTATCAAATGCTAAAATTAGAGATATACTGAATTTCGCTATCTTTAATTATAATGCTTTATTTATGCAGGGGTTAGTAGGATAATATCGTTCATAACAATTTGGCCAGAAATAATCATGACGTGATATTTCGATGTGGCCTTGGTATGTTCTAACATTTGGATGATTAAAAAAACGATAGAATTTGAGCAAAAT
The DNA here is from genome assembly GCF_902827115.2 of Pseudochaenichthys georgianus. NCBI lineage: Eukaryota > Metazoa > Chordata > Actinopteri > Perciformes > Channichthyidae > Pseudochaenichthys > Pseudochaenichthys georgianus. The sequence continues at coordinate 33,773,905 of NC_047511.1, forward strand.
GTTTCAAGTAGTGATTGTTTTCATTATCGATTAAAAGTTTTATATTAAAGCATTTTATATTTTGTACCACCTGCTACAATAAAGTAATATGGCTGCATCCGATACTTCCTGAACTTTATTAGGAGTATTTTAGCTTTTTTCAGGCTGTGTCACTTTGTCTTTTGTAGTACCCAGAAAGAAGAAGCCATTTTCCGACAGAGCAGCACACGAGAGAGGTCAGTTTGTGAGCCGCTGGAAACTGAGAACCTCGCAGCAGATTGCCTTTAGCACAGCACTTCAAAGCAAAGTTAATCAGATTACCTGTAGGGGGCATGCATGGACAGGGATTCAGCTCTGTGGAGCTCCTCATGAGTCCCAGCCTTCTCTGAGTGTAACTCTGAAGTGCGTCTGACTCTGGAGTCGCCTGCTGTGGCTTTATTCAGGCTAGGGAGGGTTTTCTAGTCTGTAGTGCTATTTGCATGCGTCTGACTTTAACAAACACTTGACTGTTGTGATTCTTGCTTATGTCTACACTGTGCGGACAAACTGGTTGATGAGCCTGCGACACTGGTAGAGCCACACCTGTCTTTTCACTCTTCCCTCTTGCATCTCCAATCTTTCTATTTATAGATGACTCTTAACTTGATCTTGCACTTGTGCTCATTCCTATCTGAATGTGTCATCCCCATTTTCTCCCTGGCTTTCTCTTTCTGTTTTGAAAGGAGTTGTAATAACATTGCAATTGCATTTTGCACACATGCAATATGTGTTTTCTGTCTCATCCCTCTGCATTTGTTTCCACTGCCTCTCTGTTTCCTGACTGGGACACTTCCCTGCGTTGCTCTGCAACTGAAATCAGGCTGGAGCAATAGAGCACCGCAGAACATATATCACCCTCCCCTCTCCCTCCCGCTCTGAATCAGGGACCTCCCATTCTCCCTCCCTCACTCTGTTCCACACTCTCTCTCTTCACTCAGTTTCTCCTTGACGTTGAGTCCTATAGCGCTGGTTACAGAGAGCAGCACAGTGCTGACGCATTTTCTCCTACCTGCCCATACCTGCAGAAAAAGGCGAGGAGAGAAACATTTTCTCTGTCCTTCTCTTTTCCCCTCTGGATTTAACTTCCCCCCCCCACAGTGCTCTCTGCTGTTTCCTCTTTTTGGCACTGCGTTGGTTGCCCTCTGGTTTTTCTTATGGAATACGAATGACTACAGCAGCTTTCCCTTTGCCACCGGCTGTCCTGCACCATTTCTTCCCAAAGCTTTTTGCCAGAGGATAGCACAGTATCGGACACCTTGAAAATGTAACCTTGTTGGATGGATGGCTTTTTCAACTTTTAACCCTTGCCTTGTTTTTGAGAAAGTGCATTATCGTTGGCTCTGGGACAGCTGTCAGGTCAGCTGTAATTGAAACTGGGATCAGGACAGAGAAGCTCACACCTGGACAATCTCATACTCAGTATTGCTGGCACAGTGGACTTGCATGACAGAAATAGATAACTGAATTGTAATGCCAAACCAAAAGGTTTAGTTGAGGATGTGTTTCTTTGATTATACTACTTGACTTAGTACTTGGAATACCTGAAGCCAGGAAAACATGGATGTGAAACCTGTTGGTAGATAGCTCAGCATTTGTCTCTCATAGAGTAGTGTCCTGCATTACTAATAGTTAGTGCTGGCCTTAGATAACCTTTACGTGACCACTCGGTGGTGTGCCACATCATAGCTAACATATCTTGTGTGCATTTAAAATAGACGTATGAAAGCTTCACAATTCAGTTCAGACCGACAGGCTGGAGCCCCGACAGTGATGAGTTGAAATAGAGTCCTGACGGCTCCAGTGGGACTGCACTGCAGAAAGACCATTTAGAAGTGAAACTAAGGAGAGGCTCGGGACTCTAACAATCTGTGACTGACTGCCATTTATTGCTGCAGTGCTGTAAGCAGCATACGCCAACATCATCACAACATTGGGCTCGCTGAGTTGAATTGTTCTCTGTGTCACCTTCCTCACTGCTGCAGTATTGACCCAGCAACACTGAATACCTACGACACCGTCCAGGACTTTTACCTCAACAGCATAACTGGACTCTAATGATTTCCTGCTGCTGTGATAACAAGAGTCACAGCTCAGTTCAGACTTTTTGACACAGCTAGATTTGACAGTACTGGGTTGTGATGGAGTATATGGGGGACAAGCTTTCAGTGGCCCAGACTCAGATGTCAGGATGGGTGGGAAATGTTCGTCGCTCTCTGCACGGGGCACTCGGCTTTCTGTCCAACCCGATGGAGAGGGGCGGCCGTGGAGAGGACGGGACCGGGGACTTTAAGAGGACCAACTCCCTGCGCTCACTGGCGTCCCGCAGCAGGGAGTCCATACGCAGGTTCTCTCTGCGCAGCCAGCAACGTCTGTCCTTACGCAGACGCACCGCACCCAACACCCCCACTTCTGTAAGACACACATTTCAAGTTGAAACACACAAGGGAAGCTCCAGTAGCGCATTTCACCTCCGATGCCCATCACAAATAATCATGTTTGTGGTCAGTATCAGTAGTATCCGTATGATGTGAGTTCAAGTTAATTTAGATCTTAATATCCCGACAGCAATTAAAGCTAGGGTGGGGAATGTGTTTTAGAAAATATTGGTTATTTGTTGAAATACTGTTTACATCAGCTGAATTGGATAGCTTTAATAGTTATTTGATAGTTGTGAGTACTAACAATAGCAACATTTGTTGATTACAATCGGAATTATATTTTTTGGGGAGTGGCTGTAGAGGGAGGCCTGCAAAGTTTTGTTGCCAACTTTGGAGCTAGTGCTGCTAGCTACTTGCATTGGGAAAAAACGTGTAGCATCGTGTTGTGTTTCCCGGTTGGATAATGTTTAAAATCTAGCTTACTCTTGCTAGCTTCTTCAATGTCACCTACCCAATCAATAACTTTTTTAAATAACAAACAAAAGGCAAAATTATAGGAACTACAAAATGCAATTTCCTTTTAGTTTGGTGCACATTGACACAATGCGCTTTGGCTTTGCATCTTAATGTTTTGTATGGTGAATGATTTGCCTTTTATTTTCTGTTAACTTTTCTATGGTTTATTACTGCATGTTATCAGGTTGGTTGATCCAAATGGCCGATATTCGTTTGAGAAAGTTTGGTGGTCTCTTTAAAGGACAATAAGAGAGTAGATCAGATGAAGCTGACATTCCATTTCAGATGTACTGTTCAGGCTTCAGTGTGGTATGTTACTTTAAGTGACCCGTAGTCAGTCATCTATATGTATGAACTGCATCCCTTTGACTTCTTCTGAAGTTAAATAAAGAACAAGTGGAATTCAAGTCATTTTGCAGCAATGTCCATGCAGTTCTGTAATGCGACTGTGTGAACAGCTGCCTGTTCGTCAACTATTTGGTCTCAAGCCAAACATGTAAAGAACGTATGCATCTGCCTCGCTACTCCCATCCATCTCTTTCTAGGCTTTCAGCACTTCTCCATCTTATGTTGTCCTTGGCACAATGTAAATCTTTTTTTGTCTGTCGCCCTTTGTTTAGCAAAGCTGTTGTTACGCTCTGTTTGCCAAGCAACACTGTCGTTAAACTGGTTCTTCAGGTCATTATGTTGCCTGACATGAGTGGTAAAATTAGGACTAGAGGACTGTCAGGACAAGTCATTAGAAATGATAGCATATGTATTGCCAAAACTCTTAAAGTAGACACAAATCTGATTGCTAGGCTTCCTATCCCTTATCCCTGCCCTGATCTCAATCCTGGTCCACGCTCTATATAAAGGACAGATTTAGAAATCCATGTAGGGATACGGATACATTGCAGTGAAGTGGTGCCTATCTTTAGGTCACGCCTGTTTGCTGTGCAACACCCTTAATGAGTCCACAACTCCTGTAGATAAGAAGTGTTTTCATGACGTCTGTGTTGCTGTCAGTTGTGTAGGCATGTCTTTAGTAAGACATCCTCAACTATGGTTCTGGTCTCTGGGGGTAACATGCCTCCCCACTGGGCCGATGTTAAGTGGATGAATGACAGTAAGAGGTCAGTAATGACTGACTGGTAATGGCCAGTAGCCAGTAAATCAAAGTGAGTTGGCAGGAGATCCGGATATTAGTTCTACCAGCTTGTCCCTTAGCAGAAAAGTGTTAAAACAGCATTGCATATCCAAAGATGGATATGTTTCTATGGAAAAGGTTTATTTTGTCTGAACTATGATGTGGGTTAATGCATCATGACACTGGATACTGTCTCCCTATATATACATTATAGAGGATTTGTCACAGCCTTGAGATTTAACAATTGAACTCTTCTGCTATGTCTTTAGTTGTTAACAGATTATCTATTGAGTATACCTGACAATTCATTAGCATATCTACATTTTCTCAGCATACTTAGTCGAACTTGAACTCACTTAGCCATGCCAATCTGTATATATTATGTTGAGTTAGTAGTTTAGCTATATTTAGGTATGTTCATGATTATGAAGTATTTAAAGGCGTTATTTGATTGCTGTTTGAATACTAAAAAATCCAGCAACATTCACAGATGCCGATGGAGAACAATAGATTCTGTGGCTGATATGCTGTGTTTGGCATTAGATCACTTTGAAAAGCTTTGGCTGGTATAGCAGATCATATCAATCCTAAGGTGTGTATGACAGTTCAAAGTTATTCATTGTGTTATGATTAGTTGTGATGAATTGCCTGTGCCATGCAGTAAAAGCAATACCAGAAATCCAGGCAATATGGTTGTTCAATTTCAAATGTTGAACGTTTTTATTATATTGGGAGTTGATTGTTACCAAATCTAACTTTTAATTGGTGCTTAATGATATTGTCTTCGTATGGCTTTATAAGTATATAAAGATGGATATTAACCTGGTGGCAAACGATGACTAATACCTTTCAGAAGATATTTACAGTGGCCGTAATACATTTGGGATTAGTATGTTTAAAGATTATTGTCAAGCTAAACCAATCAGAGCTGTAGGTTCAATTTGGAGGGATCCAGTGACAGGACAAAAGCTCTACTTCAAATGTCGTGTGTGTGTGTGTGTGTGTGTGTGTGTGTGTGTGTGTGTGTGTGTGTGTGTGTGTGTGTGTGTGTGTGTGTGTGTGTGTGTGTGTGTGTGTGTGTGTGTGTGTGTGTGTGTGTGTGTGTGTGTGTGTGTGTGTGTGTGTGTGTGTGTGTGTGTGTGTGTGTGTGTGTGTGTGTGTGTGTGTGTGTGTGTGTGTGTGTGTGTGTGTGTGTGTGTGTGTGTGTGTGTGTGTGTGTGTGTGTGTGTGTGTGTGTGTGTGTGTGATCCATCAATCTGGTTGTTGAGAACAACTTTAAACTCAAACAATCTTCATATTGGCAACAACCAGAAAAACAAACACCAGGCTGGATAGAAAAGAGATTAATCCTTTAAGTCAGGTCCAATGCTCTCCGAGTCAAATTCTTAAGCCAAGTCAGGTTTTTACATTATTTCTCTCTTAGATTAGACGCTTTGTGAGGCATAAATCCTGAGTCTGTACAAACCAGTTGTGTAATGAAAGAATAACACAGTGCTGTTGCGTTTGCCCAGCAGACTTCCTCTTAATGTGAGTCCGCTGACATGCGGCGAGAATGCCCATTTGTTGACATGAGATCAGTGCTCGCGGGAGCAGTTGTTTGGAATATCTGTAGGATGTTGATATTGATTACTACTGTGTGCTTAAGTGCACGCAGAGCATTTTTCCCACTCCACCCGAGCTAGAATGATGAGAACAGAGCACTGGAGAATCGGGAGTGGTGGCACACTGCATGTATAATGCTGTGGTTGGAAGTATTGTCATGGCTGTTAATAGTCTAACAGTATTAAATGTTGTCCTGTCACATCCTATTTATCCTGAATAAGCTCAAACCAAGATTATGAGCATAGTGACAGCCACAACAGCTATACGTTGATTTAAGGTGCAATACTGAGCTATGTAAACACCTTAAAAGGATAGTTTGGATGTTTTGAAATGGAGCTGTTAGGTACTTACCCATAGCCAAAATGTATTGCCCACAGTTGATGACGGTCAACACAACAACCCCGGTGTGAGAAGAAGGTATTACAGCAAAGCAAGGTACTGCTGTGGACGTGTTAAACATATTTTAGCAACCTAAGAGAAAGGCCCACCTTGATGTATCAGTTTAGGTGTGTGCTATATTTAGAATATACCCATCGCTTTGCCTTGCCAAGAGACTGCCTTTCAAACTAACATGTTCACTTCTTACAAAGCCACCTGAATCCATTGGAAAAAAACAACATTGGTGAGTTTGTGTCTTATTGTGTTGCTTTGGTTGGTTCGTATTTCCCAAAGTCACGCATCCCCTCACACGTTTTTAATGGAGTCTGGCTTTGGCGAGGACAGAGATAATGGTTTATTTCCCAATCAGACTGTGAGCTCTCTCAAGACAAAGCGATACAAATAATCTCTTGGCGTGGAATGAAACTGAATGAGCTTTTTTTTTAATGGGTCAGCCTTTCTTTCAGGCCATCATACATTTTGAGCAAGCACTACATGTATTGTTTTCTCTCATGCAGTAACTCCCGATCTACTGTTGGTAACATACTGACTATGGAAGTACCTCATACAACCCTATTTCAAAACATGCAAACTAATGCTTCAACTAATATTTCTGTTGTTTGTGAGGTCTGAATCACAAACAGTACACACTGTTAGACTGCAGCACTGATTGAAATCCCAAATAACATTCTTTGACAGTGCAGGTAACTGGGTTATTGGAGGCTGTGTTTATGTAAACAAATGATTATATCTCCAGTAGCTGCTCACTCTGTTTTCTCTGCTCTGATGTAAGACCATCTGTTAGGTGCTTTACTGCAGAGCCCTTCCCTTTTCAAAGAACACCCATGTTTCCTTTTTAACTGTTGTGGTTGGAGCAATCCATAGGCCGCATTTCCTCCACCCTGTGTGAGTGTATCGTCGATCAGTGTGTTATCAAATAGTAGTTTCCAAGGCCTCGTTCCAGCCCCTTCTTCCTCAGATTGTCAGTCAACCCCATTTAGTGATCAAGCCTTTCTCTCCTTCATCCTTCCATTCATCCGCTCTTTGTTATGTCGTTTCCCCCGACACACCCTTCCTGTCTCTGGAAAGCTGGCTATGGCTAATGTTATTAAGTAACAGCCTTCATCCTGACAGCTATTAATCATTGCTATTGGACCTGTTGGGTCAGTATGCCTTACTGTGACCCATATTATCCATGTGTGTGGTTGATAGCTGAGCCTGTGAGAGTCCATTCAGAAGAGCTTTAAAGGAATTGTGGTTATTCTTTGGCAAAGAAACCTTTCTGAACTGGCACTGTCTGTAGATTAATGCATACTATACCAACAGAGAACGTAAAAAGAGTTCTATTGAGGTTCAGTACTGAGGCTGTTACAAACCACTCTTTTACTGAATAATACATGGTATTGAGAAAGAGCTTGTGTAGTGGCGCCTCTTTTCAACAAGTTCCAGCAAAGTCAGTGTTTGTCCTCTATGCTGATCAGGTGAGGGTGTGTTTTAGGTTGAGACACACACACACACACACACACACACACACACACACACACACACACACACACACACACACACACACACACACACACACACACACACACACACACACACACACACACACACACACACACACACACACACACACACACACACACACACACACACACACACGATAGATGGGTTTTAAGATTGTTTGGCATTTTGACAGCAGTAATAGCAGTTTACGACAACTGCTAGATGACAGAGGGATGACATAATGCTGAGGTTTCCAGCTGGATCTAAGTTCAAAGCCCCCCCCCCCCCCCCTTTATACCTCAGCACACTTTGTCTATTTCTGCATTAAATAAGCATTCTGGTTCTGAAAAATGCAGAAACTGTCCACAGCACTCTGTCAGAAAGGAGTTTTCAGACCATGTTAGAGGGCCAGTCAGCTTTAAGAGAAACACATTGAAATGTCTTTTCATTTGACTGGGACAAGTTCAAATACAGAGCTTGAAACTGATTTGCTGCACAGATAGTTTGTAGTTAGCGAATGTTTAACTCTTTGACATGATTCAGTGTGATACAAAAAAACTACAGCTTTCAATAACTTAAACCACAATACACTATAAACGTGGATATACATAAAAGGCACATCACATAATGCAACAGGACAAACAGCATTGCACATACTAATAAGTGACTGCCCCACACTTTTATACATTGGAACTGAGGTGGCTGCTTCCGTCGACGAAGACAAAGTCATCAACTTTACTCGCTTTGTTTGCACCACCAAGAGTAACATTTTGAATCCATTTCAGAAGAAACTTTTTGAAAATGTGCGGCCGTACCCACATATTTATCCGATTATTAGAGCAACAACATGGCTTTATTAAAATAGCGCTAATCAAGCCTCAAGTCTTAAAAAATTGACAACCAGATGTTCTATGTATAACATTGAGGAACATACACAGCTATTAACAGTCATGCTGTTTTTAAGAATACTGGGTGCCTTTAGGCCTCTAGATCAGAATGAACACGTTAAGATTTCCTACTGGGCCACGATCTATTGAACACACCATTATTGTAAAAGCTTCATGAAATGCTGCTTTTGTTGGATCAGCATCAACACAATGCCTGTGTTATTGATCCATAGCTTCTGTTGATTTGTAAGTGAATTAATAACTCGCTAATGTTTCTATAATCGTTTGTATACATCTTTATTTGTAGCCTCATCTATGAGAGGACCTACTAATCTAGCTGAATTAGCATTTAATCAACCCGAAGATCACTAGATAAGTGAAGTACGTTGCTAGTGTTTCTGTATGTTCCACCTCCAGTCTGATTTGGAGGAGAGGTTTCTTCGTTGTCAGTGGCAGCAGCACTGTGAAGTGTGTGTATTTTAGGGTAAGTGGTGTGACCCCGTGGTGTCAACATGAAAAGTGTGAGTGCTACAAATCCTTGAGAAGAGGATGAACTTGAGAAGAAGTGTTTTTTTCCGACACAGGGAGCCATTCTCACTGTTCTCTGTTTTCTTTGTTCTTGTCCGGAAAGGCTTAGTTGATAAAGGACATCCTGAACTGCTGTTTTTTTCCTTCTCTTTAGCAATCTTATGGTCTCACAATCCAAATGTATCGCTCCTCAATGTCTCTGCTGTGCTCTTTTTGAAGTGCTCTTGTATCTCTGCTCTCACATTCACAAAGAAAACAAGGAAGGCATTCATGAAGCTCTAAGAATGAGAACTGTGATCTACTCCTCACATAAACATGAAGTGAACCCTCCTCACCGTTTACAGACCGGTCAACATCAGAGCCAGGTGTATCACGTTTCTCCCTCCACTCCTTCGGCAACATCTGAGGACAGAAGGATTTTCTATTGTCTTTTCCCTATATAGGCCAGGCTTGTCAGTTCATGCCGTGTTTCTATTGAGACAGTATGTCCTCTGTACCAGCCTCATTAAAAGCGGCATGGTTCAGTACACAGCAAACACACACCGAGTCAATCACCCCCCCCCCTCCCGTCTCCGTTAGTGTCCCCGCTCTGGTCTCCATTAACTCATCCCTTGACCTTTCATTACTGTTCAACTGCTGGCTCTATTGACCACATACTATAATGGCTTCACTTAGCAATGATAATGTAAATCAACTTTTTGCAAATATTTACGAAACTTATCAAATATCCTGCAGTTGTATGAAGTTTTTATTTATTTTGTACAAAAATGTCTCCATAAGCGCATTCACTTTTGCAAGTGCATTCTAGTTGTACATGGCAACTAAGGCCGCTGCTTATATAGGCAATGGCATGAATTGATGAAAGGTGAACCAGCTTTCCCTCTGCCGCAAGCGAATAATACAAAAACTATTAAAATAGCCTAGTGTGCAAGTTCATCTTTTTTTTTAACAACAAAATGTTTTATCATTTAGTTCAGATCAAATTCTAAACCACTGCTTGGAGGGGGAAATGTGCACATAATGCAATGGATGTATAATACAAATATAGTACGGCAGTATTAACAGTATGCGTAGATCTGTATTTGTAGTTTAGCTACAATTTATTTTATTATAGTTTTTGTTTTTTTAATAACCAATCACAGCATTTTAAAAGATGGCATCACACTTATCAACAGGGTGAACCACACCTCATCCCTTAAGAAAAACCTTTGGTCCATCGTTGTTCACAGTGACTTCTCGGCTTGAATTCCTAGAGATTTACTCCGAGAGTATTTTCTGAATGTCAAGTGAGAGCAGCTGCTGGCGTCTCTCAAGCTAGTCTGTTATATAACTTAGAACCAGTTTGATTCCTCCTCAATAATTAATAATTGTTCTCCTCTTCTCTCTCCCAGGTGCAGCAGAAGCAGAGTGTCAGTGGTGAGGAGGAGGACTCGGGAACACCCGTCCGAGACACTGACAGTCAGTATGGCACCTGGGAGACAGGACTGCGCACTGATGACAGGTGAACACACCGTTTTCATTTTGTCTGGTGCTTCATTTGTTTTTATTTGTTTTCAGTGTGTTTTTAAGTACACAACACAAGTCAATATTCCAAAACCACCCAAAATCGTCAATTGCGAAAATGAAAACACAGCCATGGTGTTCGGGGAAATATCCTCATGTTTATTTATTGCGATTTTTGTATCCAGATTAGTGCCCTTTAAAAATGTGACTAAACTTAGTCGATATACACTAAAGTCTATGTCTCAAACTAAATACAAATTAACAAGTTTTTCATTTTTACATCAATGTTTTGCTATGCAAGCTTAAAGAAAACAAAGAATGAAAATACCTCCTTCTGAAAGTTAACCTGAAGGCAGTCAAATGTATACGCCATCTTCTGTCATTGTTTATGCTCCGGTTAAAGTGTTGAACAAACTACCACAGTCTTTGTTTATCTTTCTAGCTATGGAGGAATGGCGGATAATGACTTCTCTGTTACTTCACTGACCCCCTGTGGTCAGAAAATATCATCACATCGTTAACCAACAACAAGAAGAACAGAGATTATATCAAATTTGTAAAAATAAAAATAAGATGTAGTGTGTTTTATATATAATATAAATATATTTATGTCCATCCTTCTTGTTTCACCTTTACCCCTGTTTTTAGGTGCGTCAGCTACATCTTTGTTTGCCAACAGAAGCAATAAATGACTCGGGCTCTATTTGATTGTACAAGGGATTGTACCTGCGGTTAAAGCAACCACACATTTGTTTTATAATTTTTCTCTTCTTAACTTCAGCCTCAGTCCTGCCACTCCCAGTTCAGACAGTAATCTGAGCCCCTCACCAAGGAAGCCCACCCCCCCGCACATGCTAGCTGATCCCGGCTCACGGTTTGATAGCGACGCTCCGGACGGCGTTCCTCAGTCAACATCTGAGAGCCAGCCGCTCCCTTTCCCTGATGTAAGTGTTAACCCCAGCTAATGTCTGCTGCTGTTTTAACCCTGTGCGCTTCACTAGAGACATGTTTGGCTTTTTCTCTTTGTTGAGCTTTGGGCTGTGATAATGCATACTGTACGGCACACATTTTTGCATTTTCTTTTCCAATTTTTAGAAGTTCAACCTAATCTCCTATGTATTTCTCTCTGTTTGGACATCCAGGTCCCGACCGTTCTGTTAGACACCAGCGCCCTGCGCTCCAGAGCTCACCTGGTGAAGAAGCGCGCCCCTAGGGCCCGCCCCTCCAGAGCCGCCCATCAGACAGTAGCGCTGTCCCCGGCCGATGGAGGAGCCACGGACGACTGGCTCTACAGAGACTCCACAGGTGAGCACTAACACAAGAAGATCAAGGGACCACGCTTTATATTCAGGATTCCTATTCTCAACTAAACCTTTACCTGACAAACAAACAAAAGAGCATTTCAAATTGTTGCCAGGAAACAAGTTTAATGTGCAATAAAAATGTACTGCAAAATGCATTTGTGTTTTAAACGTAGCAGCAATATAGCTAAAAACACAAAGAAAGAAGTGAAAAAGCAGCTCATGTTTGTCATGTGAGTGCAGCCAATTAAAAAAGATGCAGTTGCAAATGTGCCGTTTTAGTATTCTGTGTGATATAAAAATATATATTTTCCCCATGACAGAGGCGAAGGTTGAGAGCAAGGACGCTGACTCTGAGGAGCGGGCCAGAGGAGCCGAGGCCGGCCCTGCCGTCTCCTCTCAGCCGCAGAGGATCCCCCTGTTCACCGGGATGGACCCTTCAGCTTTAAAGGTGAGCCTCAACATTTACAAGATAAGCTAATATCTATATTAAACTGTTCTGTCAATACCTTCGAATCATTTCTCAGATATCCAAAATGGCGCAGTGGATAGCAGCCTCAGTGTTGTGGTCTCCTGTTCTCTGTTTTTGTTTTTAGCTCCGTTTCTGTTCTCCTACTCTGAGGATATTTAAATCTATACTTAGTAGTCAAATGTTTATGGTCATCGTTTTTAACTGTATGTTATTTATGTGTACATTTATAGCAACAAAATACCAGGGTCAAATTCTTTGTTTATTCACCTACTCACTATGTCATAACATCTTATTATGAATTAATGTACCTAAATCTGTCCCATTCCTCTTGTCAGGCCAATCTGAGGAGGAGGGGCGAATCTGACGGTCAGATGGACGGATCCACTCCCTCTCCTTCACAACTCTCTCGCTCTCCCAAGTCCCCCTTTCTCCCCCGGGCAGCGCGAGTACTGCCCCCAGCTGGTGGGAAAGAGAATGGGTAAGCTCAATTATTCATATAAAACTTGTTTTCTTTGCAGAGAAGACCAGAACGGGGGAGATAGGAATCAAATTGGACAGAGCGAGGGTTTCTTTGCTTTAGCCCGAGATAATGGTTCACACATCAGTGGTAATCAAATGTCTTCGTTAACTAAAGCTCTCTTCCTGAGGCTCTGTGCACAAACTCATAAAGGGAAAGGTTTGGTTGCATTCATTTGTTATTATTATAGAAGAAATGCTGCAAATAAGAGAGCAATGCTGGCAGAACGTTTCTCATTTTGTAAATTCTTAAAGGTGGGGTAGGTAAGTTTGAGAAACCGGCTCGAGATACACTTTTTGTTATATTCCATGGAATGCTCTTAACAACCCAGATAGCAATGAATATCTTAAGTGCTTTGACAAAAAATCCATAAAAAAAAGTCATCTGTGGAAGCCGTAGTACTGTAAAAAGGGTTTGGTTGGATTTTGTTTTTGTATTTACTGTGCAAAATTGTATTGATAACAAAACATTTCATTTTACCACTCGATGCATTCTCTGTGCTCTCTTTTTATATTCTGGAAAAAAATGTGTTTTTACTTTAAACTTCACACAGGATTGAAACAATAAACTCAATAATCGCACTGCTAATTGAGCTTTTTACCCTCAGGTTTGAAGTTTAACATGAACCACTAAGCCTTGTATTCCAGTTCTCTGTTTGACGTTTGTCTCCTCTCTGTGCAGCGAGGAGGACTCACCGCAGTGGTTGAAAGAGCTGAAGTCCAAGAAGCGTTTGAGTCAGTATGAAAATGAAAGCTAAGATATTAATGAGGTGAGTTAGCTTTTGAAATGTCTCCCCATCTTTCAATGTGTATTTAACAAAAAAGACCTAAATATTAACACCTGTTATCCTCACTCGACCCCCTTTAGGTGGCCTTATCAGATGAATCTATACGAAACAGAAGCCTTAACTTTGGAGAGTAGGAGAGCGGAATCTACAGCTGCTGACCTTTTTTTTGTTTTTTTTTTATTCTCTTCCCATCTGGGTTTATAATGTGCATGGTGCCTTTTTTTTTTACGGAGAGTCTCTTTCTTTTGGAAAAAGAATAAAACAAGCAAGGAGGAGAAGAAACAAAAACATCGTGCTGCTCTACTTCATCCATTTCATGCTTGAACCGGTGGAAGCTGGGGGACCAGGAGGAGACAGGAGGGGAGGGAGAGATTATTGGCAATAGTGCTGCAACTGATGATTATTTTCATGATCGATTCATCTGTTGATTATTATCTAGATTGATTGGTTCATTGTTTGGTCGAAAGATGGCTGTGCACTCTGTCCATGGTGATGTAAATGTCTTGTTTTTTTTGTCAAAAACCCAAAGATATTCAGTTATAATAAAGCAAAGCAAGTATTGTCCACATTTGAGAGGTTAAAATATAATTTTCTGACATTTTTGCGTAAAAGTTGCTTTAACGATGAATTGATCATCAAAATCGTGCTGTCTATACGAACCGTTGCAGATGTATTAAGCAAAAAGTTAAGAAATGTTTGACTTGTGGGACCACGCAACACTTTTTCCTCTACGAGCTTCATCACACACTGGAGGACAATCCAGAAAATCCTCGTCAAGATGTCTGTGTTAGTTTCCTGACCTGACTTGTGTGTACAGGTCGTAACATAATGTGTGTTATCAGTATGTTGAGGGGCGTCACACAAGCATTGCCATAGGACGTCATTTCAGACGCTAATGATCTCCTTCTTGAACATAAAGAACAAATCACTGCTGACTTTATTGCTAGTGTAAATCTTGTTAACATCTGTAATCAGGAGATGTTATTTGTATTATGATTGATTTAACAGAGAACTAGTTTTGTGTTGCATCACTACAATAGACTTTGTTACACTCCACACAACCCTAACAGTGTCAGAGTTGCTGCATCTTGTACATATGTTTTTGTTTAAATATATTTTTGTTTTTTGTGTAGGAGAGACGGGGGACTTTGCATCTGTCAATCATGCACACTCCTTATCAGCACAAATACTTTTATAAAAGAGAAACACTAATCAGCCTGTCTTCCCACAATGATTGTAGCGTTTACTAAAAGCCATACTTTCAGATTTTAGCCCTCACACACTCCTAAATTCTGATTTGACAATGCTTGTTGTTTTTCAAACAAAATGTGGAATTGTGTCCCCTTTAATGTGCATGCACAATCTTTGCTGTCAAACTGAAAGTGTTGGGTGCTCCAGTGGAGGGATTATTTGTTCTCTACTTTGTTTAAATCACTCTATGAAACTCCTAAAAGCATATGAACATTTGCACCTGCTTTCCGCCTTTACTGTAATCCTCCTCCTGCTGCTGCGCTTCTATAAAGCACTTTGTCACTCGACGCACTACGGCACTGACCTCTGCCTCTCGTCTGGTCTCCTGTGTTGTTGGAGATTTTCTCATGCAAGTGAATGTGTCGAAGTCCTCTGGGGGGGATTGTCCCTGGTTTCTATGTACGTGACCTTTTACTTTGTCATAAAAATGTGAGGGTTTATTTTTTGTCCTTTTTTTTTTTATTTGAAAGTAAAGATGTATATTGCACTGTGTTGTACTGGCCAGTGTCCTAAAGTGAATACATTCTTAATAAAATGTACTTGAGTTAAACATTGGTCTAGAGTTTTTCTGGCAGAGTTTTACCTTGTGGATATTTAAAAAAAAAACTAAAAGTTCTATCGTTTTAGGAAAGATTGGTTACTCGGTATACTCAAGTGTAGATTAGCATGTATCAGGTGCTTTTGGAAAAAACAGGAAGTTGATTCAGACACTCAACCTCCTCCAGAAACATTTTAGGAAAGGAAACCACAAGGAAGATATATTAAATAGATTGTATTGTTAAGGTTTAGTTATTAAAAAGCCAACATGTTTAGGCCACTGTAGGTATTCCTCAGGGATGGTAACATGTGAAACTATTTTTTGTTCAAACAACTTACGGAAAGTCTTACTTTGAGGTCAAAAGAGGTCAGAATAAATTAATCGGGGAATTTAAAACAAATATTTTTCATGCGGTGTAATTATTTGCCAGAAACGAGACAAAAGGCTCGACAAAAACAACTTGACTGTCAGAATTATTATAAGGGTTTTATATTTTCTACCGATACCCTTATTATAAATGATTTCACAATTCACAGATTTACTACACAGTGAATCCTGTGATACCACTAACCTACATTTGGGTTAAGAGGAATGTGTGTGTGTGTGCGCGCGCGCGTGCGTGCGTGCTAGCATTACTATACTTGTGGGGACCTACATCTGTTTACATAGTCACGTGTGGGGACTCGCCTCCCTTATGGGGACAAATTGGAGGGGAATCATTCATTTTAGGGTGAAGACTTGGTTAGGTTAGGGTTAGGCATGTGTTGGTTATGGTTAAGGTTAGGATAAGTCTCTAGGAAATGCATGTAAGTCAATGCAATGTCCCCTGAAGTGGTGTGTGTGTGTGTGTGTGTGTGTGTGTGTGTGTGTGTGTGTGTGTGTGTGTGTGTGTGTGTGTGTGTGTGTGTGTGTGTGTGTGTGTGTGTGTGTGTGTGTGTGGTCTAGCATTACTATACTAGTGGGGACCTAAATCTGTTTACACAGTCACGTGTGGAGACTGGCTTCCCTTATGGGGACAAATTGGAGGTCCCCATAAGGGGAATCATTAGGGTGAAGACTTGGTTAGGTTTAGGGTAAGGGTAAGGTTAAGGGTAAGGGTTAGGCATGTGTTGGTTATGGTTAAGGTTAGGATAAGTCTCCAGGAAATGCATGTAAGTCAATGTAATGTCCCCTGAAGTGATGTATACATGGTGTGTGTGTGTGTGTGTGTGTGTGTGTGTGTGTGTGTGTGTGTGTGTGTGTGTGTGTGTGTGTGTGTGTGTGTGTGTGTGTGTGTGTGTGTGTGTGTGTGTGTGTGTGTGTGTGTGTGTGTGTGTTTGTGCTGAGCGGGGCTGTTTGCTGAATCCTCTTGGCTCTCTTTCCCCGTGCCCGCACACAGTGCTCGCTGGCAGCGGGCGGACAGGCAGGGCAGCGCGTGCCAACACAGCTGCCTATTGAGAGGCAGCGTTACGGACACAATGTGAGCGACAGACTTGCTGTATCAACAGCTCCCCCTTTTCTGCTGTTGTGGCCAGAAATAAACCATAAATACCCCCCTGTCTCTTCCCTTTAATGGCTCAACCCCACCATACAGCAAGTGACACCGAACAAAGAGGGACAGTACCACTTCCTAGCAGACATACCCAGGTAAAAAGCTCACTGTGGACACAGGCGAAGTAATACATCCAATGCAATGGAGTTAGATGGTGCTGCAACAAGTGGAGACCAAGGTTTGGATGATTTTAGTATCATGGACATACTTTAAGGGATGATATCATCTTTTGTGTCCTATTCAGTTAATGATTATCCTTACAATAATACAATCCACTACTTGAATCATACATTGTAATCTTGACATTGAGCTTTTTTCCTCCTGTCTGTGTTTCCGTCCCTGAACATGCATGCATGATGGATGGTGCATTGCCTGTGTGTTTGCTGCTGGCACAAAGTGGATGAGCAGTGGATCAGGAGGATGTCGGAGCAGCAGAGTGCCTCAGAGCAGCAGGCGGCAGGGAAGAGCCAGGGAGGAGCTGGAGCCTCGTATAAGGTGCTGAGAAACAGAATCTGTGCAAGGCTGGAAACCTGGTTTGGTCAGGGAAGGAACCAAAATGTCTTACTATAGGATCAAAATCTCCTTAGTTAAAAAAATAAATAAATCAATGTGACCTGGTGAACACACATAAGAATACATGTTGCTGTAAGTGGGTATTTTGGATTATCTCTTTGGCAGTGGTGAAATGTAACCTTTACATATTTCACTTAAGTAACACGTTAAATGCAGGATTTAACTAACAGACTAACAGAGTATTTTAGTGTATTATAATTCAAGGATTTGAATACTTACCCCCCCACTGTTTGGTCAAGTAAAATCACTTCTTTAGGATCAATATTAGCCCCTTTATGCAGGCCTATATCCAAACCACACCTCATGGACACTGACTTGTTGTTAAACAGGGAGTGAATCTGCAGCTTTTTGTCTTCCAGGTGTTTCTGTTTGAGTTTGAAAACTTCCAGGGCTGCAAGGCGGAGTTTTCTGTAGAGTGTAAAGATGTGATGGAGAAGGGACTGCAGAAAGTCGGATCTGTGATAGTCGAGTCCGGACCGTAAGTACTGGTCCAAACATATGTATACACTGTAAGTATGGTTGGGCGATGTGGAGTAAATCAAATATCACAATCATTTGATATAACCTTGATATCGATAACAATGTTGTTGGGTGGCTTATTTGTGCTTTGATACAACATATTTAGACAATGGGATGTTTTAATAAATAATCATCAGTACTGTGGATATAAGGACTTAAGGTTAAAGACAAATCTACAAATTAGAAAGAAAATGACATTCCTTTACTGTAAAGTAAAGTACAAAATGCCTACACAGCCTTTAAAAGTACAAAATAGTCAACCATATTACAATATCCAAAATCTAAGAAGTTGTGTCTCATTACAATACCGATTTAATATCCATATATTGCCCTGCCTTAGTAGTAAGAATACAGTTTCCCATATCACTTGTAATTGTATCAGCACTGACATTGGTTTGGCTGTTTTGAAGCTGATGATTCTTGCTGTTTTGAATTTGTATCTTCATGGTTCATTTGAAGTCGCTTTGAATGAAAGCGACAGCAAAATGTAATGTTATGTGTCAGGCAAAATAAAGCTCCTCTTTTCCCATTTCTCCCCTCTCAGCTGGGCGGGTTACGATCGGCATGGCTTCACAGGGGAGCAGTTCATTCTGGAGAAGGGCGAGTATCCGCGCTGGGACACCTGGACCAACAGTCAGAACAGCTACTCCCTCTTCTCTCTAAGGCCACTCAAAGTGGTGGGTGAACAGTATAATACAAAACTGACTCTTTTTACACAAACACTTAGATTATCCATTAATCTGCCTATTGTTTTCTATTGGATTCATCGTTTGGCATTTCAAATGTCAGAATATAGGGACAAATGTCCATCCCCATCTAAGGTCTTTAAATGTCAATTGTTAATATTCAGTTTAACATGATATAAACCAGAGGCTGAAAACAGCATTTCCTGACATTTCTTCATGAATAATTACTTTTCATCAGTTATCACATATCATCAAAAAGGTTGGTTATTATTTTTCTACCCATTGACTTAATCTTGCACCGATAATGAGCAATTATTTCCTGTCAGGCAACATTTCAGGAAATGCATATTGAATTAGATTAGATGGACTTTATTGGTACCAAATTGGAAACCCATTGGAACAGCATGTAAACAAGGCATTGCACATGATTTAAAAATCTAATAAATATATATAAAATATACAGTTTGAATACATTGTAGTAGACCAACCTACTTCTAATACAATATAAAAATAGGATTCTATGTACATTGTACAAGTATGCATGAGGTTGAGAGTGATAGTAAAATGTATATACAAATTGTTCAGGGTTATTGAAAGAGTCAATAATAAGAGTCATGTGAGCTGCACGCCAAACATCATTGTTTTAACACACTGGAGACATTTGTAAGATGCCTGTGTCTGTTTCTCCTCTACAGGACGGTGCTGAACACAAGCTGCACCTGTTCGAGAACCCAGGATTCACCGGTAGAAAGATGGAGATTGTTGACGATGATGTGCCCAGTTTGTGGGGACACGGTTTTCAGGACCGTGTGGCAAGTGTGAAGGCACTTAACGGAACGTAAGACCTTCACTAAATCCCCACTTTCATTGTCTAGTTTTCTATTTTACCTACCCAAAGCAAATAACTGTTTAATGCGTTTACTTGTAAGGGACAGGTAAACTTATACTTTTTCACCACGTAAAGGACTTTGAATTGTCTTTGTTACCTTACACCCCTTAGTATACTCACAAAAACCCTAAAAACAGGCAAATGACACAATGCCTAGACTGACTCTAGTATTCAAACAATGCCTGGTAAAAAATACATTATTAAATCTGGCTTTGAGGTAGCCTTGCTTTATTGTCTTATGAGACCTGCTCTCTGTTTTCCCTCCCTGCAGATGGGTGGGCTACCTCTACCCCGGATACAGGGGGCGCCAGTTCATCTTCGAGAGAGGAGACTTCAAACACTGGAACGACTGGAATGCCCCGGACCCTCAGATCCAGTCTGTCCGACGTGTGAGGGACATGCAGTGGCACAAGAAGGGCTGCTTCGTTGCCACAGACCCGGCCCCGGCCCCGGCCCCCGCCCCGGCCCCCGCCCCCGCCCCCGCCCCGGCCCCTGGCCCCGACCCCGACCCTACCCCAGCACCTCCTGCACCTCCTGCACCTCCTGCCACAGCTGGAGCCAACTGAGCAGGACCCCCCTACCTCCACCACCCAGTACCCCCCTCCCTACGCTGCCGACAGTGCCTTAACCTGACCTTGGCAAACGCGTGTGCCCATGAGGAGTGCCATGTATGTTTCACTGGCGAATAAAAGATGTTTGACCTGGAGCTGCTTGTTGCTGATTGTTTGCTTTTCAGTCAATGAAACTGAGGCATTAACACATTGGGAAATCTGTAAAGTAAAACAAGTTTTGGAAGGACTCAGATCCTTGACTTAAGTAGAATTACCATGATCTTAAAATACTCCATTACAAGTACAAAGCCTGAATTCAAAGTGTTACTTGAGTACAAGTGCAGAATTATTCTTGGGTTAATGTTCTTTAAGATAAGATAAGATGGACATTTATAGATCCCTGTAGGGAAATGCAGGTGTTATAGCAGCAACATAATAAGAGAGAAACACAGATAGTACACATGGTATAATAAGAATAAAAATACAAATATGAATAAACATGTAGTAACATTATGAATATAAATAACATGAGTTATAACTCTGACGAGGTGAATGAACATATATACAGATATGTGACCAAGGTTAAATATATATATATATATATACATTTCAGTTTTAAAAGTAAAAGTAAGTTTGCAGAATTCTTCTTTTCGTAGTGGTTTACAATACAAATATTGTGTCTGTCATGTTAAGCCAATTTTAGTTTAGTAACTTTTGAGATACAAGGTACTTCCGTAGTACCGTGCTACATCTTATCATAAAAGCAACGAATGTGTTTATATGTACAAAGTAACTAGTAACTATGAGTGTAGTGGGTTAAAAAGTACAATATTTTCCTCCAAAATGAAGTGGAGCAGTAGTATAAGTAACATAAATAGAAATACTTAAGTAAAGTACAAGTATGTATGAATATTATTTAAGTACAATACTTCATTAAATGTACTTTGTTTCTCTCCACCATGCGTAAAACTCTCAAGTCATGTGTGCCACTTTCTCTGCTTGTTGTCTACATTGTAGTCACACATCTCAAAGCCTCGTGCATCTCTGGAGCACATGACTTATTCAGCAAATATGTGGAGACGCATCTGCTTTACAGCAAGTGAGCTGATGTCATACTTTATTCATGCTTCCTATTAAAACAGAGTGCACTGCATTCTCTCTGATAGTCATCATCATTTAGTGGTTCATGGCGAGTGAACAAGTTAACATTAGGAACTGATGAACTCCTGCACATATTAGTCTACAATAAAGTATAGTTTTGGTCATCTGCAGACATGATTACTTTGTATGATTCTTAAGACATTACATTGAACATTCAGGCTTTTATTTAGCAGATGTTGATGTTATATGGCAACACTATTAAAATTTGAGATAATAGTGACACAGAACAGCTCCATGTGTCTCCTGCAGTGCTCTACTATACTTGTTCTCACATGCCAGTAATGAAAGCTTGCAAAAACAACATGCAGCTGTGAGCACATCTGTAGTTTACTAATGAAGATGAAGCTCTCATTGAAGATTTTAGTTCAAGGGTCCTCATACTGATTTGTGGATTTCTGAAATATTCTAATTTCAATGTGTATTTTGGAGTATTTGTTAGTTGCAGTGTGATTTTCCTGAATTTAAATCCGTTGTTTTCATGAAGCCTTGTTGGCATGCGCTCTAAAACCCAGATCCTTGTTCAGATTTGCTCAAATAAGTTGCAACAAATTGATTTAGCAACCTTAAATACTTTGACAGTACCCTCAAAAAACGGTATGCTATATATATATAAGTATGCACAATGATATTGGCACACAAAGGCTTTAAATGATCTCAGTATACAGTGTATATTCCCACATTTTGGTATCGGCATCAGGACGAAATGAGTGGGAAAATATTGCCATTAAAGATAACAGAATCAATCTATGACATAGAAAGAGTGCAAATCTCCCATTTTGTAATTAGCACATTTTTTAATCATTTTATAATTATTATACATTTTTGTTCAGGCTGTGCAGCAGATTATTACACAATGAGGGTATGTGTGTGTTTTTCTGTGCTTTTGTATGTTTTCTTTTCTCATGCCATCTACCTGCCAGGGACTGCAGATGGAGATGAGCCTCTATGGCTAAATCTGGCACATTGACTCACGTGCTCATGTTAATGAATGTGCATTATCCCTTCTTTAATAAATAAATACAAATATTACATAAGGTAAAACATATTACATTGAGTTTGGGTTTTACATAATCAATGTGTTGATTATTTAATACTCTGTTAATACTTGTTAGATCTGTATGAGTTGCCAACAGACTTGTTTTTGAAAGGCAAGCACAGCTTTAAGAACAAATGGCAACTGAGATCTGTTTTTCCACATGTTTCATGTTTCTCTTTGTACTTCTTCACTTGGGTCAGTGCAAGGTCAGTTTAACACGCCTGGAGCTACACAGGTGGTTATTTCTTTATAAAGAGATGTTATTTTAGACTCACTGCCTGAAGCACCAGCAGATGTGGAGAGAGGGGCTATAGCTCTTTACTTAATTATAATAGTACTCTATTTCTCCATACAAATAGTTGTTTTCTTCGGCCCAGCAGAAGAAAGGTGTATCAATCGTCGATGTTTGTAAGTCTTTATGAAAGGTTTTTATTGTAAAGCATCAGTTTTATGTAATTGCATTGTCCCTATCTAATACAATAAATATCAAAATGATGTTGGACAAATAATTAAAACATTTCATGACTGCAATGAGGCAGTAAAAAACAATCAGATAATTAAATAATACAAAATGAAAATGAAATAAAATATCAAAAAGTATTGTAATAAAATATCAAAAAGATAATGATAAAACAAACATTTTTAAATAAATGGGGCACTAGAATAAATAAAGAGCTCCAGGTAGTAAACAACATATGAAGTCTCATCAAATGTTCAAATGAAATACTGGTAATGCAAAATGATGAATAAATATAAAACTAAAGCAGCTAATTAATCTCGTTTAATGTAATGGACACTAAACTCTGTTACTGCAAACAGGAGAAAGGCAGCATATAGTAAACAGGTTGGTAACAAAAATGCTTTGGAGTTTTTAAACAGCAGAGGCAACACATGTTGACATTAAACCCTTAATAGTGAATTATAAATCAAATAAACCGACTCCTGTGGAAACAGTTAGCATTGTTTTTGGATTGTTATTCAGTCTCTTCAGCACTGTACACAGATTTTGTACAATCATCTCTCTCTCTCCGGCTCTCATTGTAGGTGCGGGACTCTTGGCACTGTTTGTGCTGATTCGTGTGGATATCGAACAATGACTGGCTGCACAAAACGACAACTAATGAAATAACTTTGTGGGGGTGTGACCCCCCGGGGTGGAGGGGGGGGGAGGCTACATGGTCACCCCTCATCTCAGTGCCCTGGGCCTATGGCAGGCCGACCTGCAGCCGGTGTGCACACAGTGGGTACTGTTGGCAGAGTTTCAACCCCTGGGCGTCCCGTATATATTGAGCTCCTCGTGCCATCACAACACACTGGCAAACTGGCACAGACAGGTACTGGTAAGAGCTTCATGTCCGTAGCACTGTATTTCCTCTAAAGTGTATCTGTATTTGTTTTCATTGTAATACTGTGTTTTTATTTGTCATTGCTACAAACTCTTTTCCATGTTGCAGTATTGTAATTTTGTGTGAGAAGAATATGAAGTTACTTTTTGAGGAAGAGTGATGTTCATTTTTGCATGCATTTGAAAGGGTAAATCATTATGAAACTAAATATATGAAAGTGGGTTTAGCAGGAGTTTGACCTACTTGCATTTTAAATGTAAACATTTAGAAATCATGTAGACATCCATGGATAAACTAATTGTATTTTTTTTTTGCAGTTTCACGATTACTGATCTATTCACCATGGCCGCAGATCACCAGAACCCTGCATCCAAGCAGCAGCAGCCAGGCACCAGTGCATTTAAGGTGGGAGGAAATGAGATTACAAAACAATTTACAACTTCCTCCTCGGAGCAAGAACTTCTTGTTCTGGATCATTGCCTCCTCCAAACATAATTGGAAACAGATCTTAAAATTAGAGACCAGAAATTCACAAAAATGCTTCCCCTTTTCTCTCTTTGGTGCACAGCTGGTTATCTATGAACAGGAAAACTTCCAGGGACGCTGCCATGAGCTGACTGGTCCCTGCAACAATGTCCAGGAAGCAGGCGTGGAGAAAGTGGGCTCCATACTGGTGCTGTGTGGACCGTGAGTGTGGCACAAAGACAGACAGAGACTAAAACCTTTTAAAAAACTGTGAACTTATATAGTATATAAATATTTGTGTAATAGTTTCTCAAAAAAAGCACTTTGATAGGGTTAAAAATATCAATTTCTGACATTGCTGAATGGAAAAATATGTTGAAGATTATTCAAATGTTTCTCTGTGAATTGACCTATTGACAAGTCGTCATGCCATGGCAGCTCCAGTGATTTAGGATGATATAAGGGAGTAAAATTACCAGTAATGTAACGACTAAATGTGTTCTTTTGACTGTTTTTCACTCAACCATCTCTCTCTTTCTCCTCACGCACAGATGGGTGGGATACGAGCAGGCCAACTGTAAGGGGGAGCAGTATGTGTATGAGAAGGGGGAGTATCCTCGCTGGGATTCCTGGACCAACAGCAGGCGCAGCGACACCATTCTTGCTTTCCGCCCGATTAAAGTGGTAACAAACATACAAACTAACGTTAAAAAATATATTAGTATATCCGCCAGTTGTCCCACACAGTTTTATTTTATTCCCCATGCTTACTTGAATTCCTGAAGAGGACATGCCTACCAGGTGAACGAAGACTCAAAACACAGAGAAAGTTTGAGATGAATTGAAGGAAACAGGCGCAGCGTTTTAAAAACTGAACAGCAGAACTTTAACAAAACATATTTTTACAAACTCATACAGCTGGTGCATTATAAATCAAGTCCTTCATTTTTGCTGAAACCTTCCTTTTAAAACACTTCTTACCTGCATGCCTGTATTAGAGTGGGTCTGTTTATGCAGAAGTGCTTTAAAGTAAGTTTATAGTGAAAATGCACATTGAGCATACATTATGATCAATAAGACTGATTATACCACACAAGTTTTATGAGCTTTTTCAAACAGATGTTTTGATATGCTTTTGCTGTTAAACAAAACATCTATTTCATCAAGACCTTTCTTTGTTTTTTGACTCTTCATTCACCATGGAGGCCTGCGAGATCAACATTCACAGATTCTAAAATTGATACAAACAGCCAATTTATTGGTGAAGTATTCCTCTAATAAGTTATCCACTTTGTGAATACTTTTCTCCTCGCTTACAGGACAGCCAGGAGCACAAGATTGTCCTTTACGAGAACCCCAGCTTTGCAGGGAAGAAGATAGAAATCATAGATGATGATGTCCCCAGCTTTCACGCACACGGCTACCAGGAGAAGGTCTCCTCTGTCCGGGTGCAGAGTGGCACGTGAGTCCATCGGATACAGATGTTATGTCATACTGAAAATTACCAACTGAATGTCTCTTCTTACCTATAACTCTGATCTATTTTCTCTCTCTGTGCTCCAGTTGGGTGGGATATCAGTATCCAGGCTACAGAGGCTATCAGTACCTGTTTGAGAAGGGGGAGTATAAGGATAGCTCTGAGTTCGGAGCCGAGACCCCTCAGATCCAGTCTGTCCGGCGCGTCAGAGACATGCAGTGGCATCAGAGGGGTGCTTTCAAACCCGTCAACTAAGCTAGTGACTCTTTCCTGTCATTGAACCTGGCTCCCCCCCCCCCCCCCTTTGTCCTTCATTTACACCTTAAAGCATTTTGATATCTATTGCAGCTGTTGCAGTAGTGACGTTCTTTCAAGCAAACTAATAAAACCTTATTGCTTAAATTTGACTGTGTTGTATGATGTATCTATGTGTCTTTGCCAATTAAAGTTACGTTCATTATGGAAGAAGTAGGGAGACCAGGGACAGTTGTAACACAGGTCGGTTATAACACCTTCAATATCTCCAATCACAAACAAGCTAGAGTGATGAAACTCACTCTGCACATGCGCAGTTAGATGGTAAGATCGCTGAGAAAAAAAGGAGCCACGTTTGAATTTTTCACGTAAGATATCAGCAAAAGTGTGTTTCTGAGGTAAAATATTAACTACAATTATATGATGTATTTTTTGGATACTGTCTTGAGTTCAAATGTCTAGGAATCCAAACTAGTATTATTAGAATCACTGTTTTGTAAGCTACAAATATAACTAGCTACATATGGGTCAAGCTAGCAATCAGGCAGGTTCACAGGGGGTGGAAGCAAGACTGGTGGTCCTGGGACGGTTGTAACGGGACGGTTGTAACATGGCACATTTACAATGATGGCTCATTTGCTTGAATGATCAATTGTTCATTCAAGCAAACAGTTGTATTGTTGAATGGTGTGCATTGTCACTGTAAAAATAAACAGAATATAATACTATACAGTAGGCCTAAAGTGTGTGTGTGTGTGTGTGTGTGTGTGTGTGTGTGTGTGTGTGTGTGTGTGTGTGTGTGTGTGTGTGTGTGTGTGTGTGTGTGTGTGTTTACAGTATGCCAAATGTCAGAAGAGGAAGACAGACAGGGGAGTGCCACTTGCTCTGCTGCAGAGGGCCTCAAATGAAGTTGAGAAGGGCAAATCATTCAGGGAAGTGGCAAAGTCCCTGGATATATGCCATGTCCCCCTGTACCGGTTCCATACAAAGAGGCTGAGGTTGGAGAGTCAGGGATCACAAACACCCCGAAGAGTAGGCTACTGGACACCAAAGAAGGTGTTCTCAACAGAGCAGGAGATGCTTTTGAGAGACTACCTGATGGAGGCAGCTGATTTATATTATGGTCTCAGCTCAAAGGAGGCAGGTCTACATAGTTAAGGTAGAAGCACCTCTCAGAAGAGTTTAATCCTTCACAGAGGATGATGCTGTGTGTGTTATCTGTTATCCTGTTCATTGTTCATTGTGTGTTGGAGGATGTGTGAAACCCCATTCAAATCTTGTTGCCTTAGAATTTGACAGCTTTCCCTATTTGTTGTCATGTAGTGTGAAAAAGGTAACCGTTATTAACATGTTACAACCGTGCCTGGCATGTGTTACAACGGTCCCTGTACACAAGGACAGTTGTAACAGTTGAGTTAAAAAAAAAATACATTTTCCAACCTGTACTTATTTAATAAAAACATCTTAAATACATTGTTTCAGTAGCTGACATATTGATAATGTATAATATAGCAAAATGGCTATCCTATTGTAAATGGTTTTTTACTTATTGGGGAAAAACCCAAAAAGTGTTGCAACTGTCCCTGGTCTCCTACTCAGATTGTGTATTTAAGTAAAAGTAGAACTACCAAAGAGCAGGAATGACCGCCCAATTGCAGAATTATATTATTATATATGTTAGGGTATAATTCTGTATACATGATTGCCTTTTGCCCTCTGACGCAGATGCCCAACCTTGGGCAGCCGTTATCTCCCTTAAGGGGGGGCTGCCCTAGCATTTAGTTGTTGTTACCAGTTTATGACCGGGCAATTCTCGGTCAGAGATAGTTATTGTTGTGGGACACCTGGAACACATTCTTCTCGGGGTTGATTATTACACTCAACTAGTTAAAACCTGGAACTACAGGAAGGTTCTTCAGAATTGATTGTGGCATCTTACCGTGTGGTCAAACCGTGGCCCGTGACATGTCCTCCAAATAAACCGTCAGTGTTTGCCATCAAAGCTCCAGCTCTCCTCGTGTCTCTGTTTCCAATTGCTACAGAAGTTTCCCCGACAATATATATTGAATATTATTATTGATGCATTAAAGTGTTATCAAAGCTGGTAAAGGTGGAACTAGTTTTAATTCCTTTGTATACTGCAGGGTAGCTTGTGGATTTACTCCAGGTGTAGCTGATTAAATGTTATATAATTAATCTAAATCTGCAAAGTAGATAAAGGTATAAAATAAATGTAGTGGAGTAAAAGTACACGATTTAGCCTACCTGTGAGTTGAAGTGGAGTAGAAGTACAAAGTAGCAAAACATGGAAATACTCTGGTAAAGTCCCTCAAACTTGTGCTTAAGTATAGTACCTGAACAAATGTAGTTAACTCTTTAACACCTCTGATTATGTCATTAAAATGATCTATAAATGTACCTGGAAACCCATTTTAATTGCAGTTTGTGCACTGGGCAATTCCGACCGCTACGTTGTGCTGAAGGGGCAAACGCAGGTGACGTCACTTCCGGTTTTCCAGCGAAGAAGAGCAAACGACACATGATGAAACAACATGCTACTTTAACTCATAGCCCTGTAATTCTTACGTTGTTTGAGTAAGAAAAGCTGTATTTTTCAAGTACACTTCATCGCTACATTCTCACTTCAGACTTCGGTTAATCGGAAACGTTGGTATGATTATTTTACCTAATGTAAATGTGACTTATAAGCTTTACACGGCTAGCTAGCTAATTTAGACCTGTTCATGTAATCATGTTATGAAACCAGTTAGCTTATAACACCATCTGCTTTAATTATAGGGGTTTTCTGTACTAATTTTTGTTGTATTGTATATCTTATTAAGCTTACAAACTGACAAGTAAACTAGCTATGCTGGTTGCCAAAATACATTACTGTGTAATTGTTCAAAGAGGTTTTATTAATCGTTTTGTTCAACTCTTATATTCGGCATGCCTCAAATACATTGTCCCATAAACCTATGGGACAATGTACAAGTTTCTCAGTGACTTCCTCCCTTTTAAACTAAACTGTATTGTTGTTGTCTGTATTTTATTAACATTTCAGTCAGGAACATTTATATCACAAATCAAGAAAGGAAAATAACAATAAAGCAGAATATGTGCGGTTGCATTTGACAGAACTAAAATAAAAACGTTACTGAAAGTAAACTATATATAATGTAAATTATAAAAGTGCCAACATATTTAGCAGTTCACATCCGGGGCAATGGCTTCTTAATGTTATAACAAAAGCTGATCAACAAACAACGGACACATTTTGTAAACTAAATACAGATTTAACAACAGTGTAAGATTACTTGGATGAAAGCAAAATATATGTATAAGAAAAACGTCCTTGACACTAAAACCTTTGGGTCACTAGAGTTTTGTAAGATTGCACTTTATGTGAGAGATTGAAATATCTGTTTAACTAATTTTGAACATGTTTTACCATAACCTCCTCCCACAGTCAAGATGCCTGTCCTCTGCAGTAGCTGTGGTGACAAGCGTGCTGTGCTGAAACGTCCGAAAACCGGCCACTCGCTGTGCAAGGCGTGTTTCTTCTGGGCCTTCGAGGAAGAGGTGCATCAGACCATCGTGACAGCAAATCTGTTCAAACATGGGGAAATTGTAGGGATTGCTGCCTCGGGTGGAAAGGACTCCACAGTGCTCGCACATGTCATGAAGCTCCTTAATGAGAGATTCAACTACGGCCTTGAACTCATGCTTCTCTCGGTGGACGAGGGTATCTCAGGTTACAGAGATGACTCCTTGGAGACAGTGAAGAGGAATCAGCAACAGTATGAGCTGCCGCTGAAGATTGTGTCGTATGAGGAGCTGTATGGCTGGACTATGGACGCTATAGTGAAGCAGGTGGGACGGAAGAATAACTGCACCTTCTGCGGCGTGTTCAGAAGGCAGGCGCTCGACAGAGGAGCCCTCATGCTGAAAGTGGACAAGATATGTACAGGTAACTCCAAGAACTATTACTTCAGTGTTTCCCACAGTATTTGATTCTATTTGTGGGGGCACCCCCCCACCCCCCCTGGCAAGAAAAGCCAAAGGTCCCTTAACCTATTCGGGTGGCCCACGCATCCACCCCCCCCCCCACATGCAAGTTCATGGCTACTGTAGACAACGTTCTTGTTGCTCTGTGTTGCGTTGTTAATGAGTGAGACACACCGGAGTTGAGGATCTGTGGGGTTTATTCTCCCAAAAATATAATTTACAATTTAGGCATTGTAAAATTACAATGCCTTATTCCAAAGCGACTTACAATGACCAATTACAGGGACATTCTCCCTGGAGTAACTGAGGGCTAAGTGCCTTACTCAAGGGCACACTAGTAGTGGTGTTCCAGGCGGGATTTGAACTCGCAACCTTCCGGTCATCAGCCCACCTCACTATCCATTATTAGACCACCAAAATTATTAAAAAAAAGATTTTTCTATGAGATCCATTTGTGGCGGACGATATTTAATTGTGGCGGCCCACCACAAATAAATCAATGTATGGGAAACACTGTACTTACTGTGAATGCAAGAATTTCCACTTTGAAATGTGACTAAGAAGAGCTAGGACTAAAGATATAATACGTGACATTTCCAAATATATCTATAAACAGCTGGTATATCATTTTTTGAGTTTTGATCTTTATACCAAATGTTTCCACTAGTTTTCAAATCTAGAGACATTTGAATCAAGGCAATATGATTTATTTCGATCTCCTGTTTTGGTGTTATTATATATGCCTTTTTGTGCTGTTTTAAATTAGACCCCTAGTGGCAAAAAAAATGACATAATGTTCTTTTAATGTCAAAGATTAAATATTGTGTTATTGTGTTTATCCCAGGTCACAATGCTGATGACATCGCGGAGACTGTTGTGATGAACGTCTTGCGAGGGGACATAGCTCGTCTGCGCCGCTGCACGGCCATCTCCACATCCAGCGAGGGTGATGGGGTCGTGCCGCGCTGCAAGCCCCTCAAATATGCATATGAGAAAGAAATTGTTCTGTACGCTTACTTTAAGAAGTTGGACTACTTTTCCACTGAATGTATCTACTCCCCCAATGCTTATCGTGGCCATGCGAGGACCTTTCTGAAGGACCTGGAGAGCGTCAGGCCTAGCTCTATAATGGACATCATCCACTCCGGGGAGAACCTGTCTGTGCGGGACGGGGTGAAGATGCCGGTGCAGGGAACCTGCCAACGCTGCGGCTACATCTCCAGCCAGAGTCTGTGCAAATCCTGCGTGCTGCTGGAGGGTCTGAACCGAGGGCTGCCGAAGCTGGGCATCGGCAAACACCACCGCCTGCACGACAAGATCCTCACTCAGCAGCCCTTCACTGAGAAGGAGGAGAGGAAGCTGAAAGCAGTCCACTTCTGACCACAGATAGCAACTGTATTATTAACCAAAGACTGGAGGGATTTTTACTTTTAGAATAAACCATGTTTTTTGTCTTTAACATAAGAGGAAGAATAGAAAGTCAACTGTTTTTCTTTCATTCATCATCCATTTAATATTTATTGAAAGTTATGCATGGTATATTTTGTTATAAGAATGAGCATCTTCACACGACGCACAACCTATTCACAGTTTATAACCAGGGATCATTGAGATACTGTGGAGACACATTTTCCAGTGGTTATAAAGGTGTTAAATTGTTTCATTGCTTTCTGTATTACACACATAACAGGATAATTTGTCTGTAAAGCTTTGTGCCATGTTGAGTTCTTCAGGTCATTTTCATCATGGGGTTATTGGATAGAAGCATCACCTGGATTTCCAAATACTTCATATTTACACACACATGCTAAGTGAGGAGCTGAGACAAGGATGACCAGCTTTGTTGTTTTTGAAGTGAGCTGGTTGTGAATGTTCAACATTAATGAAAGCTCTCACTAATGGCATGTTACATTTCTTTATGCGTTGCTTCTTCTTCACTGATCTCCGGGGAAGAGGTGATGCCCGTTATGGTCTCATTCAAAGGTGTTTTATGAACTATATTTAATAAATGCATTGTCTCATATCTAAGTGTTCCTCCAATTTTTTCTTGATTTGGATTCAGTCATTAATCTCATGAAATCTACGAGTTGATGTCTGGGAGCCAGCAGAAAAACTTCTATCTATCTATGTGATAAGGAAGTACTGTCATAAATGTTGTACAGTAAAAGGTTCCATCTCAAATATTGGGGAATGGAAGTAAAAAGGTGGCAAACATATTTATTAAAATCCTTAGTGAAGTACTCAGACAAAGTCCTCTATTTGAAATTCTACTTATGTAAAAGTACAAATGAAGTACCATGAAAATAAACAAAAAGTAAAAGTGGTCATTCTGCATGCAACATCCCATTTCAGAATCATTGCAATTTGCAACTGTAGCTTGTCTATCTATCCATCCATCCATCTACAGCTTCTGGCCGCTAGGTGTCGCTCATCACTCCACCTCAGTCACAGTGCGCGCTCTCGTAAAGTACACATGCACATATCGCAGCGCGTTCACGAGATCTACCCTGACAAAACTTCCAGTGCAGCGCGTCAGCGGTGAAGTTTGGAGGAAAAATCAGACTTCGTAAACAGTTGAGGAGCTCAAACATAAAACTGACTCAGGCCAAAGCCAGGCAGCCACCATGGACGATTTAGGTAAGTCATTACATTCTTTTTAAAACACTTTTGTTGTTTTTGTTTACAGTCAAGGGTGGACAAGTTGAGGTATGCTGAGATTTAATGTTGAAAAGTCACGTTTCTGGGTCTCTGTGGTAGCCTACAATTGACCATTTTTTGACTTTTCTACAAATCGTAGTAGCGGTTTGACGTCATTAGCCGTTACAACCTCCTCCTTTTAAACTCTACCTCTCTAACGGTTTAGAACGTGAGTAACGTTTCTACGCACATTTAAAAAGACGTTATTTTGCAAGTGCCAGAGGGAGGAGATGTTTGGCTGACATTTTGACACAGAGCTTCAATATTACCTCCTCAACTTTTGCCCCCAGGCTATTCCTTCCAGCTTTGAAGTGGTGGAGTCAACAGGCCTCCCCCTTTTAGACTGCCCAGTGCAGCACACAGTGAGCCAGTCTGATGGGGCTATTGATACTTTACTACAATCCACAGGTGGTAGAAGTAGTAGATTATGTAGGAATTCTCTGTTACAAGTAAAAGTCTTGCATTTAAAAGGTTACTTCAGTAAAAGTACAAAAGTATTGGCCTCAAAATATACCAAAAGTCAAAGAATTCATGCAAATTGGCCCATTTCAGAATAATATATTATATGTTTTGATTATAATTATTGATGTGTTTATCAAAGCTGGTAAAGGTGCAGATATATTGAATTACTTTGTATGCTGCAGGGTAGCTTGTGAATGTTACTCCACGTATAACTAAAGTCTTATTTATTTAAGTTATCTTTGCTCTAGTCTACTACTTTTATCTGACAAGATTTTTTACTTTAAAGAATCAGATCAACAAATATTATCTATCATATTTTATTGTATTTTACGATAAAACTTGACATGAACTAGTGACATGAATTAGCTAGACAACAGTATATTCAGTATAGAAAAACCATTATTGTATCAATTATAAATCAATATCTATTGTTCTGAAACAGGATGCTGAATCAGTACTTCTACTTTATACTTTGACTTCTCTTCAGTATTGCAGTTTCCTTCTACTTTATACTTCTACTCCATTACAAGTTAAGAGTAACTATTGTTGTTTTTAGGCCACTATGTTTATCTTACAGCCCAGACTGAAAGTCATAGTAGTACACAATAACAACAATATAGAATATTACTATAGGTTAGATTGCTTAATAATCTCTCAGAGAATTACAAGCTAAACAACACTACATTTAGAAAAACACTCCTCCTTTTAAATTTAATGTGACAATAATGTAATGATATCATAAATGTATTGTGTGCAAAATACTGTCAACTTTCTGCAGAAGCTGAAACAGTGGTAATAATGATTGTTCCTGACACCGTGCTGATATCGCTTAGATTTTTGCTGCAAGGCAGAATGTAAAATATTGGTGTAACTTTGCCACATCTATGTCCATGCATCACAGACCTTGAATTAGAAGCCGTCATGCTGCACAACCTGCTTTTTTATTTATTTATAATTGTTAATTATATGTAAAGGGACTGACTAGTCCACAAGCAAAAAAGAACTCACTGATTTATTATTACTACAAAAAAGTCAGATAGTTTAGAATGGAAGATCGCCTCTGATCATGTTTGGTTATTTCCCCAAATTGCTTGTAGCTCCGTGCAGTCTATCAGCTCTTTCTATTTTGTGTGCCTCATTTGACCTTTGGCACCAAACCTCTGAACTTCTAATTCTGGTTTTTATACTTTTCACCAGCTGGTCATCTTGCTTGCTATATTTACCATAACAATTCACTACTTATGTCAGGTATTTGCAGGGAATACTCCCATTGTACTCCCAGAGCAGA